>NC_057803.1:524559546-524560224 GCF_018294505.1 Triticum aestivum | reverse complement strand
GCGTGGCCCCCCTCACGGACGGCGCCGCCGCCGGCACCTGGAGGGGGGAAATGGACACATCGGGTCTACACGGAGTGGATGTAGCTGTGGGTTTGGCCCGGATGTTGCTCCCGGGTGTCCCTATGGGCTGACCTAACACAACCGGGTGGAGAGGTCCACTGGTCAAATCCCGTCCGTGCAAAGTCAAAGGGCTAGATCCGATGGTCAAACGCTACAGGGTTAGGCGGGACGGGGGCCCTGGGGGGTAGCAATGCCACCGGAGCGTCGTACCGGGCCCTCATACATGCGGGGTGGTGTTGTGGCATGTCCGAAGAGGCGGCACGCGTCTCCGGTGCGTGGCCCCCCTCACGGACGGCAATGCCACGGTTAATAATATTTGAAGACAGTTAATAATATTTGAAGACAGTTAATGCCACGTGGCGCGCGCCTTCACCTCCCATCTGTGTATAGAAATATAACTGATGACTATAAAAACATCAAAAATTTATATGAAATAAAAAAATAGAAGGAAGAAAAAATATAAGCTATTAAAATCATTAAAAAAAATATGCCTACGGCTAAGCCGTCGGCATAGCTGCCACGTGGCGACATCAGCTATGCCGACGGCTTAGCCGTCGGCATAGGGTGGCCTTATCCACCCACCAGCGCGCAGCAGCCTCTGCAGCCACTCGTTCTTTG
>NC_057803.1:524544283-524558835 GCF_018294505.1 Triticum aestivum | reverse complement strand
GCTCCTGCCGGCCCGCACGCCCGGCCCTCCCGTCCCCGGCCGCCCCTACATTGGCCCTCCACCGCCGTCCCCTGCTCGCCGCTGCCCCGGCCGCCCCTGCCTCACCGTCCCCGGCCGCTCCTGCCTCACCGTCCCCGGCCGCCCCGGTAAGGTTTTTTTCATTATTTTGCATTTGTTTTGCATTTTTTACTGCTTGTTATATGATAGATGCATGTTGTATGGATGAATGGATGGATTGATGTATATTGGTTAGTTATAGCTTTGATCAACTTAGTGATGTTGTCAAATGTTGTCAAATTTGAAGAACAAAATTGGCATATTTGAGATGTTGTCAAATAGCTATAGTTTCATTTTGTGATGTTGACAAAATTGGTATCTGATGACTAGTTATTTTATCATGATGATCTTGCTAAAAAAATTGAAGAACAAAATTTGACACTTGATGAAAATTAGGATTTGAAGTATCATGATGATCTAAAACCTTGACTAGATGTCATTAGCAATATGATTTTTTTTTCATAGTTTGAAGTGTCAATGCTTTATGTGATGTGGTGCCGTCAAAATTTACAGGCTTTGTGGTATTCATCTCCCTGGAGCCTTCGTCGTCTGGGTTTGGTCTGTGATCCTGCCGCTGCTCGACCACTTCTTCTACAGCGAAGGGTGAGCTACGAATCCACCTTCACCTCCTAGCCTCTTTTAACTAGATTGAATTTTCACATCAAGTCGCGTAACCTAGGTCTCCCGTCCGAAAGGGTTGCATCGATAAATATGCATTCAATTGCATATTTATCACCGCAGCTCTTTCGGATTGTCCAGCGCTTTCCACGGACAGCCCGAGGATGTGTAGATTGGGTACGTTGTTCATGCTCTACCCCGTTCCGAGATAGGATTTCGGCGGCGCCTCCCTGTTGTTCTCCGGATGCACATTCTCTCGGCATTTTGCCGAGACGTGTATTTGGAGAACAGCGGGGAGGTGCTGCCGAAATTTTGTCTCGGAATGGGGTAGAGCATGGACCGTACTCAATCTACACATTCTCGGGTGGGATTAGGACCCATCTTTACCTATTAGAGATGTAGGTGGATTACTCGTCAACCTTGTAAAAAATAAAATATTGATGTTGGTAATTAAAATGAATCCTTAATTTTGTTGTGTGGCTTCCAATAAAGCAGAAATGGCAGATAATCAGTGGATGTATAGTGGGTTTTTCCGTCGGAATCAAGTAACAACAGAGTGGGTCGAGAAAACTGATGTGTTTTTGAAAGAGATATTCCGTAGTCCAATGAGGATGGTGCCAGAATGCCCGTGTGCCAGATGTAAGAGACGTATCCGCAGAGATAAGAGTGAGATGACTAAGCACCTTCGCACGCATGGATTTATGCCCAACTTTAATATGCCGATAAACTTTGCCCAGCGGGACCGTGGTAGAGAGGATGTGATACGACAACGCATCGCTGGTTATGAGGACGATGGGGTTAGAGACATGCTAGATGATGTCTTTGCTGCACAGCCGACACCTCCTTCACATTCAGCGAATGAACCGGAGGAGCCGGAGGAGACCGCAAAGGCCTTCCTGGAAATCTTGGCCTCGTCAAAGAAACCTCTCTATGAGGGTGCCAAGCTGTCTGTGCTGGATGCCATCTCGCAACTGATGGCAGTAAAGGCTGAGTACGGCTGTAGCCGAGGTTGCTTCGAAGCATTTCTGGGAGTATGGGCTAACAGCCTGCCCGAGGGCCATGAATTGCCGAAAACCATGTACGGTACGAAGAAAATCATGAAGGCGCTCTCCATGGACTATGAGAAAATACATGTTTGTCCAAAGAATTGCCTTTTGTTTAGACATGAGTATGCGGATGACAACTACTGTAGGAAGTGCGGTTCCTCTCGGTATATTGAGGTGGTCGATAAGCATGGTCAGAAGCGGCAGCTAAAAATCCCTGTGAAGGTTCTTCGGTATCTTGATTTTATAAAAAGACTGCAGCGCCTTTTCATCACCGAGGAGTCTGCCAAAATGATGAAGTGGCACAATGAAGGGAAAAGGTACAATCCAAAAAAAATTGTACATACATCAGAAGGTGAAGCATGGAAGTCATTCGATATAAAGTACCCGGAGGAAGCAGCCGAGGCTGGGAATGTCAGAATTGCTATAACAGGTGATGGGTTCAATCCATATGGTATGTCGTCTAATCCATACAGCTGCTGGCCCATATTTGTTATTCCGCTCAATCTCCCTCCCGGCGCCATAATGCAACGCAAGACCATGTTCCTGTCGCTTATAATTCCGGGGCCTGAATATCCAGGGAAGAATTTGAGTGTGTTTATGCAGCCGTTGGTGGATGATTTGCACCATTCTTGGTACTTCCCGAGGTTGACATACGACCGGCATCTACAGAAAAATTTCTTGATGAAAGTTTGGCTACAGTATTGCATGCATGACTTTCCCGGCTATGCCCTGTTCTGCGGATGGTGTACAAGTGGAAAGATGCCTTGCCCAGTGTGCATGCATGCCTTGATTTTCATTTGGATGAAGAAGGGTGGCAAGTATGTTGCCTTTGACCAGCATCGACAATTCCTCCCTCCAGACCATCCTGATAGGGAAGACAAGAAGAACTTCACAAAAGGCAAAGTTGTCCATGAAGTAAATGAGATTCCAACGTTTTCTGGTGAGGATGTGCTTGCTCTGCTCAAAGCTCTTAAGCCTGCCTGTGAAGGGAAATGCAAAGGCAAAGGCAAAGGTAAAGGGAAAAAATATTTTAAAGGATATGGTGAGACGCACAACTGGACTCACATTACCCCCTTCACGCAGCTTCCCTATTTTAAGGACCTCAAACTTCCATACAACATCGACGTGATGCACACCGAAAAGAATGTCGCAGAGTCCCTTTTTAACACGATCCTCAACATTCCTGATAAGACAAAGGATAATGTTAATGCTAGAGTCGATCAACATAATATTTGTGATAGACCACGTCTTCACATGCAACCTCCCACAGGCAGTCGAAAATCTTGGTTCAAGCCAGATGCTGACTTCGTACTTAAAAAGGATCATAAGATGGAGGCATTCAAGTGGCTGAAACACGTCGTGAAGTTCACTGATGGTTATGCGTCGAATATAAGTAAGGGGGTCAATCTTTCAACGGGCAGAGTGACCGGGTTCAAGAGTCATGACTATCATGTATGGATTGAGCGGATTATGCCGGTGATGGTTCGGGGCTATGTTCCCGAGCGTGTCTGGCGTGTGCTTGCGGAGTTAAGCCATTTCTTCCGAACGCTTTGTGCTAAAGAAGTATGTCCTGAGAAGATAAAAGAAATGCATAAGAAGGCGCCGGAGTTGATATGCAAGCTAGAGAAGATCTTCCCGCCAGGCTTCTTTACTCCGATGACACATCTCATTTTGCACCTTGCGAACGAGGTATTGTTGGGGGGCCCTGTGCAGTATCGTTGGCAGTACGGCCCTGAGAGACAGAACAAGCAACTCTATCATTGGGGGTAAGTTCTCTTCTTAATCACTTGTCTTCAGTTTCGTTCATAGTTTATCATTGGATCACTCAACTCATGCCTTGTTTGCTTCTGGTTTATGCAGCAACTCTATAGAGTTCTTGACGAGCACAAGGCCAGAGCCGACGTGGTCTTGCTTGTGGCTGCGAAGAAGAAAGCTCGTCAGTTGCAGTACGAGGTGCACTGGGTTGCCGTCTCGCAGTACTACCACTACTACCTGCACCAAAAGATGACCAAAAGTCAAGCGCAGAAGCAGCGACTTACCTTGAACAGGGAGCAGTTCATGATGGTAACTATTACTAACTTTTCATTGTTTCAAGCAGTCAACTCTATGTTTTGTGCTCACATGTCATGCCTCCAAAATTTGCATAGGTTGTTCCTCGTTGGTGCTATGGAAGGCACGACGGATGGGCGAGTTTGGTGGATAGGTGGCTCGGCGCCGATGCAGAGTTTGCTGCCAAGAGCATCAAGGGCCGGGCTAACCGTGGAGCCGACGGGACACACGGCCAAGGAAACAGGAACCACTGGAGCTTCAAGGCCATGAAGGTATATCTATGTGCATGATGCATTTTTGTTCTTCTTTACCGTCATGTTCTTATGTATGGCTAACTTCTATTTGACGTTGTAGGAGGACAAGTTGAAGAGGCCGCTCTCAGACATGGAGTCGTGGAAGCTGGCCCGCGAGCGGAGTCGTCGCAAGGAGGGCGAGAGCCAGTACTACGGCAAGACCGAGGAGCACCTGGGGTCTTACATTCATCACTATCAGGAGTTGCATCCAGATGTTCCTGTTGCCGAGGTCGCCCAGTCTCAGATCGACGACACGGCGGTGGTGGCCATCCAGGGGAAGAAGAATGGCCGGTATCCGTGTTTCGACGGCTTGATCACTCCTTCGATCTCGTACACACAGCTTCGGGCTAGCAACCCGAGTCAGTTAGAGAGTACGGGGCGTTCACAGACTCCTTTAGCCCGCCAGCATGCTGTAAGTACTTCCTCTTTATCCTTTTTATCTAGCATTCTCAGTTTATTTTTAGCATTGCTCACTTAGAAACAATCTAAATTATGTTGGCATATAAGGAGTTTGTCGAGCATAGGAATCTCGAGGTGCGGGAGTACTTGAAACGAGTGAAGGCAAACGATGATTACAACCGTCAGATGATGACGGTTAGTTCTGCCCTCTTAAAACCAAGCTAAATTTTTGCACTTTCATTCCTTCTGATGTTCTAGTTTGCTTGTTTAACTAACATTCAGGCTATGTTGGCGGCTTGGAGTAACGGCACGGGTCCACCACAAATGGGACCCCCACCACCACCTGCGGGAGAACCCTCACACGTGCCCACGTTCGATGAATGGGTGGCACTAGGCAGTGATGGTCTGGTTAGTACATTTGCCTAACTACTGACAAACTAGTTCTCGTTCATTCAACACTATCATATCATATTTACTGTTAGAATCTTTTCTGAAACATGTAGGGGACCGGTGGGTCGACTCCTGCTCCGTCGACCCCAGTCACTCCGATCTGGCAGAGTGGTGGTGGTGGTTTTGGCGGAGGTGGTGGTTTTGGTGGAGGTGGTGGTTTTGGCGGAGGTGGTGGTTTTGGTGGAGGTGGTGGTTTTGGCGGAGGTGGTGGTTTTGGCGGAGGTGGTCTTGCTTGATGATTCCGTGCATGTGGCCGTCGTGCCATGCCTTTCATATTCCTACTTTTATGATGTTTCATGTCTTGCACAACTTTTATGTTCATGAACTTGAGTCGGTGATGATCTTTAGATGATGATGGTGAACTTGAGTATGTTTAGATGATGAACTGTCATATTTCTGCATAATTTCATATTGTTCTGTTTTGAAATGCTGTCAAATGAATTGGAAAAGAGAAAAAACAGGGAAAAAAAAACTATGCCGACGGCAAAGCCGTCGGCATATATAAGCCCAGGAGTCACCAGGGCTCGCCACGTGGCGGATCTATGCCGATGGCTTTGCCGCAGGCATAGGTGAAAATCTATGCCGCCGGCAAAGTCGTAGGCATACCTCTGCTGCCAGGAGTAACCAGAAGAAGACACGTGGCAGGGCTGTGCCTACGGCAAAGCCGTCGGCATAGATTCATCTATGCCGATGGCTTTGCCGTAGGCATAGCCCTGCCACGTGGCCTTGCATGATTCGTCCCCGTTTTTGACGGCGCCGTCCGTTGCCGTCAGACGAAAAAGACTGCCGACGGCTATACTATGCCGACGGCTGACGCCAGGCCGTCGGCATAGGCCCCTATGCCGACGGCTTTACTATGCCGACGGTCTGACAAGACTACGCTGACGGTATCTACGCCGACGGGTCTATGCCTACGGCAACGGCGGCGCGGTGGACTCCATGCGAGGTGGAGGTCGATGGTGCAAGGTGGACACCATTGGCGGAGTGATGCCGCCGGCGGCCGGTTGCGGTGCGATGCCGCTAGGAGGTCGGTGGCGGTGCAATGCCGCTAGGAGGTCTGTGGCGGTGCGAGGCCGCTAGTGGCTTTGACGGCGCGAAGCTGTTGTGGAAAGACGACGTGGCGATCGGCATCGCTAAGGCGTCGTCCACGTCAAGAGGTGGTCGCCGGGTGCGGCAAGAGGACGTGGTAATGGGCGCTATGACGCCATCGACCACGATAAGGTGGTGCGTGGTTGTGACCACCGCTGCGATGGCGTCGTCCACAACAAGATGGAGTGCGGTGGTCTGCGGCGCTACGATGGCGTCGACAAGAAGCTGTGGGTGATCCGCGTCGAAGACTGACATCAAGATTAGGAGGGTGAATATTAGAACTAATCTTGATGTTTTGTATCTGCATATTTGTTTTAAGTTTTGCATATAGTGTAGATGGTCTAGAGTAGCTAGTCCGGTGTTGCTTCGACAAAGGCATGGCAAGAAGGAGATATGCCAAACTGCCGTGGGATGCGGCGAGCACGGCGAGATGCCGATGGCAGTGTGAAGCTGCAGTGTTGCGTGAGGCAGCAAAGTTGTGTGATGCGACAAGCGCATGGGCCGCAAAGCGAACCGGCTGGCCGAATGGATTAGTTAGATGCATGCAAGTGGTTAGCCAACTTCGTGGGTAAGTAGTGGCCGCATAGAGGTTGTTATCTGGTCAAGGGGTGTGCATGTAGTTAGCTGTTGATTACTTTGCATGCATAAGTTAGTTAGCGCACAAGTTGTGAAGCCACCGATCGTGCAGATCCTGGAGTGATTCTAGGTGAGAGAGAGGGGGTCATGTGTGAGTATGTGACTTAGTGGCCTGGCTGTGCTTAGTGCCTGCGTGAGTCACTTGTGTATATATATGTCATATTCAGTAATGAGAAGGGAGGCCGTGAGGGCTGAGCACCAAAGATGTAGCCAATGTATTCATCAAGGAGAGAGCGCCCTGGCAAAGCTAGAGGCTTGTCTTCTCCTTGGGGTGTGTGTGTGTGTGTTGAGTTCTTCTCACCAGTGTGAGTTCTTGTGTGAGACAAAACCATGAGAGGGAGATATGTGAGGAAGAAGAGGCGGCGCCGCAGCGCCTCACCTCGCAGCGCCTCTTCTTCTTCTACCTCGAGTTGCTTCGCACAACTTTCTCTCTCTTCAATCTGTATCATCTCTCTTGTACTTCCTCTCAAGAACATAGACATATATGCAAAACTTAAAACAAATATGCAGATACGAAACATCAAGATTAGTTCTAATACAGTCGTCCCTGGCAAGAGGTATGTTTGCCTACTGCACGGGCTGCGTCGTAAATTCATAATCTTCTCCGGCCCTCGCTGGTGGAAGGAAGGAACTCGGCTCTTGCTCTCGGCCCTCGCTCTTGCCGCAGGCCACTCCGGCCCTGGCGACCACCGCCCCAACCCGCCGTTGACCACTCCGGTCGCGGCGGCCACGCTCTACCCGTGCCATGGCCACGCCCTCCCCATCCGGCGGCCGTCCCCGCGCTCTGCGGTGGCTGGAATCCAGCCCCTCTTCCGCGGGCGCCAGCTCCTCCCGCCGACCACCGCCCTCCCCTCGTGAGGCGCCCTGCCCCCTCCCCCGCTCTGCCTCCCCTCTCGCGGCGCCCTCCCCGCCAGCCTGCCCTGCGCTGGAGGCAGGCCTGCCCTCCGAGGTCTGCCGGGTCAGCGGCGCCACTTCCCCTCCTGCCGATGGTGGGTGGGAGCTGCCGCGCTCCAGCAAGCGGTGGCTTGTCGGCTTTTGATCTCTAAATCAGATCACCCAGAAACTACATGTACGACGTGCAAAGCTAGCTAGCTAGCAACCAAGCAGGCAAGTTGCTGGATGGTGTCTAGCCGGCGACTTGTGTATGTACGTACGCCTTGCCATAGCTTCCGTACGTGAGGGAGCTAGCGATCGATTCACTTTGGCTCTCGGCGAAACGTCAGGTAAACGTAGCAAACGAAACAAGGATCGATGGAAGATCTTTGGTGATAGCTACAGGCTCGTGTCGAGCCTGCTACTTTTCTTTGTATTGCTTTCGTTGTTCTGGTTACATGGAGCACCCCTGGAGTGCTTTTTATACACGTCCATAAGGGACTATGAAAATAGATTAGGACTAGGAATCCTAATACTACCAGGACTTGTATTTACTCTTTTTCCTAATCCTATGTGTATTGAGGCAACGTGGTTAACTTCTACATTCACCTCCTTAACCTTGTTACTTGACTGGATCTCATGTACTCCGATTTTGTTCCTCATCTCGATGAACTTCTGTCGGCCGAGGGACTTCGTGAGAATGCCGGCAAGCTGGTCCTTCGTGCTCACGTGCTGAACTTCGATCATCCCGTACTCAATGCACTCCCGGATGTGGTGGAACCGGGTATCGATGTGCTTGCTCCTTTCGTGATGAACCGGATTTTTGCACAATGAGATCGCAGCTTGGTTGTTGATCTTCAATGACACCTTCTACACCTCTCCTTTGCAAGATCAGCTAGGAGTCTTCTCAGCCATACTGCTTGACAAGCCGCCGTGCTTGCCGCTATGTATTCTGCCTCGCATGAAGACAACGCAACCACCTTTTGCTTCTGAGAATTCCAGCTGATAGGATTTGGGCCAAGATAAAATATCATGCCCGTTGTGCTTTTCCGGTCATCCACATCACCTGCCATGTCACTATCTGAGTATCCACGAAGGATCAATCCTTCATTTCCCTTTCTGTACATGCAACCAAGATTAATAGTGCCTTTCACATAGCGCAAGATTTGCTTGACCGCGCTCATGTGTTCGGTTGTCGGATTCTCCATGAAACGACTCACAATCCCGACTGAATAAGCCAAGTCAGGTCGGGTATGCACCAAATATCTTAGGCTGCCCACAACGCTTCGATACATTGTGGTGTCCACCGGCGGATTTGAGCTACGCTTCCTCAACTTGTGGCGTTGGTCCATTGGAGCTTGTGTCTCGTAGCAATCTGTCATGCCACACTTGTCCAATAACTTGACCGCATAAGCCGATTGACATAGGGAAATCTCTCCGGAGCTTTGCTTCACTTCGATGCCCAAGTAATAGCTGAGTAATCCCAGATCGCTCATGCTAAACTTCTTCTTCATCTGCGCCTTGAAACGTTCAATTTCTTGCGCGCTATCTCCGGTGATAATCAGATCATCGACATAAACTCCAACTAGCAGGTTTGATACTTTGGAGTTCTTTGTATAGACCGCGTGCTCGAGGGGACATCTCTTGAACCCGAGCGAGATCAAACTTCGGTCTAACTTTGCGTTCCAAGCTCTTGGCGCTTGCTTCAACCCGTAAAGTGCCTTCTTGAGCTTGTAAACTTTCCCTTCTTCGCCTCTCTTCTCATAGCCGAGGGGTTGTTCCACGTACACTTCTTCTTTGAGATCTCCGTTGAAGAAAGCAGATTTCACATCCATATGATGAACCTTCTAATCCTCTTGTGCTGCCAAAGCTAGGAGCACTCTCACCGTCTCATAGTCAACTCCTTGACGTTGTACCACTGGTAGAAAAAGGGCCTTTAGTCCCGGTTCGTAAGGGCCTTTAGTCTCGGTTCTGGAACCGGGACTAAAGGGTCGGTACTAATGCCCTGACCCTTTAGTCCCGGTTCAATCCAGAACCGGGACTAAAGGCCTTCCACGTGGCCGGTCCACCTTTAGTCCCGGTTGGTAACACCAACCGGTACTAAAGGAAATTTTCTGATTCTTTTTGAATTTTTTTTTGGAATTTTTTGATTTTTTTTTATTTTCAAATTTCTGAATTATTTTAATCTCTAATCTCTAATCACCCCTCATCACTGCTCAATTTAATCTCTAATCACCCCTCATCATTCCAAATCATCTAACTTCCCAAACGGTCACCCATCCTCTCACTACTCCAGCCTGAGCACGCTTAACTTCCGGGTTCTATTCTCCCTCGTTTCCAAGTCTGCACTTGTTGTTTTCCTGACAATAGTAAGATGTCAATCCTATTAACCCTCAGGAATTTAGCTTGAGCATGAAGTCACATATTTCACTGTTTGAGTCTGAAACTATTATTCTAAAAAACAATAATTTTTTAGTAACACTAATATTTCTAGAATAAGTAGTTTGATCATTGTTTGACCACACTTTGACCATAGTTTGACCATATTTGACCTAAATTCAAAAAAGGTGAAATAATTATTTAATAACACTAATATTCTTGAATAATTATTTAGTAACACTAATACTTCTTGAATAAGTAGTTTGACCATAGTTTGACCAGATTTACTGAAAATTTAAAAAGACTGAAATTTGAGCATAACTTTTTTTCCTTTTGGAATTTGAGGATTACAAATTTGCAAACAGGCCGTATGCAAAAACTTTTTAATATAAAAACTTTTTAATCCGAGTTCGTATGCAAAAGTTATGCCCATTTTACAAATTCCAGAGAGATTTTGTAAATAAAGTCGAAATTCATATTTGTAAATTTTCCCAACAACTAGACCACATGTCACATGGGAAACATATTTTATTTTATTTTTATTGACATTTCCATCATTTTCTTTTGTTTTTTCTAAAATTGAAAAGGCGGTCCAGGGGGGGGGGAGTTTGAAAATGGGACCTTTAGTACCGGTTCGTGCCATGAACCGGTACTAATGCCTCAAAGCCCATTAGTCCCGGTTGGTGGCACCAACCGGGACTAAAGGTCTAACCTTTAGTACCGGTTGGTGCCACCAACCGGGACCAATGGGCATCACACCCTTTAGTCCCGGTTCGTGGCACGAACCGGGACTAAAGGGCCCAGGTGAACCGGGACTAATGCCTTAGCCGCACGAACCGGGATAAATGCACCCATTAGTCCCGCTTCTGGACTGAACCGGGACTAATGGGCTTACCCGGCCTGGACCAAAGCCCCCTTTTCTACTAGTGTACGTAGCCCTTTGCAATGAGTCTTGCCTTGTACTTCACAATGGCACCCTTCGTGTCCTTCTTTAACTTGTAAACCCACTTCAAACCTATCGCCTTTTGGTTCGGAGGTCGGGTTACCAAAGTCGACGTGCCAATGCTCTCGATCGCCTTCATCTCCTCATCCATGGCGTGCATCCAACTTGAAATTTTGCTCGCCTCTACGAAGTTCGCCGGCTCCTCAACTCCGAGTAAACACAAATCGGAGTACTCAAGCGTAATTGGCTTTGCGTACTTGTAGACTTTCTTGAGGGTCTTGTAGCGATGAGGCCCGGAAGAATCCGTTCTGGCTTGCGAAGGAGGCGACACAAATTGTGTCGGCGTCCGTGTCGTCGGGCATGGTAGATGCCGCGTCGTCGGCATCCGCGTCGTCGGCGTAGTCGTCGTGATCGTGACCATCACCTTGATTGTCATCATCACTATGCACCTCGTTGTCGATGTCGTTGCCGAGGTCTCTACTCGTGTCTTGCACGTCATTGTCGCTATCACCTTGCGACCCATGCATGTCGTCGTCGGTGTCGGCACCATGATGATCACTACCATTGTGGTCACCTTGGTTGGGTGTCTTGCCAACCACCTGGACGTCCTCCCCTGCATCATCATCAGCTGGAAATTCAACTGTGAATATGTTACCATTTGGAGCATCATCGGCTGCTGCGCTCCAATTCCACGCTTGGTTTTCTTCAAACACGACGTCGCGTGAAATCTGTAGACGCTTGGTTCGTGGATCGTAGAAGCGGTATGCCTTGGTGCTGGAACTCCTCTCGTATCCAATGAACACCATCTTGGTGCTACGACCGGCAAGCTTTGAGAGATGCGGCTCCGCCATCTTCACATGCGCCACGCACCCAAACTTCCGTAGATGAGACACATTCGGCTTCCGTCCGTAAATTCCTTCATACGGAGTCTTGCCGATCACTGCCTTCGTTGGAGCCCGGTTGAGAAGATAGACCATCGCCGAGATAGCTTCTCCCCAAAAAGTTCCCGACAGATTCTTGCTCTTGAGTAAGCTCCTTGCCATGTCAACAACGGTTCGATTGCGCCTTTCAACAACCCCGTTCTGCTGCAGCGTATAGGGTGCCGTGAGGAACCTTATTATGCCAATCTTCTCGCAGTAGTCATTGAACTCGTTCGACGTAAACTCTCCACCGCGATCTGTTCGTAGAGCGCGAACCTTCAGCTTGTGTTCCATCTCCGTTGCAGCCTTTAGCTTCTTGAATGCTTCAAACGCCTCATCTTTAGATCGTGAACGACCCACATGTATATCGAGTAGTCATCTACCACAAGGAAGAAATAGTTCTTTCCTCCATGCGTTGCTGGGGTGATAGGGCCACATAGATCACCATGGAGCAGCTCGAGTGCATCACTTGCACGATAGGTAGACTGAGCAGGGAACGGCCTGCAGTGCTGTTTTCCAACCAAACACCCGTCACATACTCGATCAACATGGTCGATAAACGGCATCCCAGATACCATCTCCATCTTCGACATCTTCTTCAAGGCGTAGAAGTTAACATGTCCAAATCTAGCATGACATAACCATGAATCATCATCACTCTTGGCGAGGCAACACTCCGGTTGAGATTGATCAAGGTTGAGGATATAGAGCATGTTCCGCGTGCGATTCACACGCGCTAGCACGTTTCGGAGGTTGTCGAAGATCGTCATCACTCCGTTCTCAATATCCACCTTGCATCCATTCTCGTCAAGTTTTCTGACAGAGATGATGTTGTTGCGAAGCCGTGCGATGTAGTACACTCCGGTGAGTATGCGATGTTCTCCTGTGAGACCCTCAAAGAGGACAGAACCTTGTCCGCAAATCTCCACATTTGAACCATCACCGAACTTGACCGAGCCTTGAACATCATATTCCAGCTCGAGGAACTTCTCCTTGCACCCCGTCATGTGGTTACTGGCACCTGTGTCTAGATACCACGACACGTTCTGGCTCCCGGATAACTTTGGTGTTACCTTTTTCTCATGAAGTAGCACCTTCGGGTTTGGTTTCACAACCGCTGTTTGGACGAGATCACAAACTTCGGCCATCAGAAGACCTGGACGTTCGTCTTCCTGCTTCACCAAATTTGCCTTGATCTCCCGCTTGTTAGGCTCCGGACAATCCTTCGCAAAGTGACCCATCTCGTTGCAGTTATAGCACTTGACCTCAGACATATCCAAGTTCCATGGCTTCCGCTCTTTAGATTGGTCCGCCTTACCATGACCTTGTGGCTTGCCTCTTCCTTTGCCTTTTTCGGTTTGTCCGCCTCGATCTGCATTGCTTGAGCCTTCACCACCGTCACACCTTCCTTTGCTACTTGGGGACTCCCAATCTGCGCGCGAGTACATGAGTTGGTCACCACCTCCTCCTTTGCCCTTCCGACAGCCACGAGCATTCTCTTCCCACGTCCGCAAGCGTCCTATCGCCTCCGTTATGGTCATGTCGTCAATGTCGTAAAGCTGCTCGAGCGTGCTAATGATGTACGTAAATTTATCAGTCACCGAACTGAAAAACTTCTCCACAATCTCGGTCTCGTCGAGCTTTGCACCAAGAGCGGGGATCTCTCCCACCAAAGTAGTCAGACGCATAGCATAATCATTCACCGATTCAGTTTCCTCCATCTGCAACTTGTGAAATTGGCGCTTCAACACTTGTGCCCAAGCCTTCATGACGCGATCTTCTCCGATCCTCATTTCTTTGAGTGCGTTCCATGCCTCTCTTGCTATCTCGAACTCCGCCAATGTCATCAGCACGGAATCTGGCATAGACTGGGCTATGGCGGCCATGGCACCTTCGTCGCACTCCTTGTCGACGTCGTCGTCCATGATGGCCTCCCACACTCGAAGGGTTCGGAGAATAATCTTCATCTTGACTGCCCACACACCATAGTTGGCGTCGGTGAGCATCAGGTACTGGATGGGGATGTTGCGATGCGCCTGCACATTGGTGCCGCCCATTCCGCCACCACTGGTCGCTGACTTGCCACCCTTCTTCACCTTGTCGCCGTTCTTGTTCGCCTTGGAACCGCCATTGCCAGACTTGACCGACTCAGCGTCGTTGTCCATCATCGTAGATCGTCGAGGCTCTGATACCAATTGTTGGCTTTTGATCTCTAGATCAGATCACCCAAAAACTACACGTATGACGTGCAAAGCTAACTAGCTAGCAACCAAGCAGGCAAGTTGCTTGATGGTGTCTAGCCGATGACTTGTGTATGTACGTACGCCTTGCCGTAGCTTCCGTACGTGAGCGAGCTAGCGATCGATTCACTTTGGCTCTCGGCGGAACGTCAGGTAAACGTAGCAAACGAAACAACGATCGATGGAAGATCTTTGGTGATAGCTACAGGCTCGTCTCGAGCCTGCTACTTTTATTTGTATTGCTTTCGTTGGTCTGGCTACAAGGAGCACCCCTGGGGTGCTTTTTATACACGTCCATAAGGGACTATGGAAATAGACTAGGACTAGGAATCCTAATACTACCAGGACTCGTTCTTACTCTTTTTCCTAATCCTACGTGTATTGAGGCAACGTGGTTAACTTCTACACACACTACTAGAAAAACCGCTACTAATGGCGCACCTAATTTGGCCATTAATGGCGCATCACTGGTGCGCCATTACTAGCACGCCATTAGTAATTTTTACTAATGGCGCACCAGTGGTGCGCCATTAGTATCTGGTATACTAATGGCGCACCAC
>NC_057803.1:524538064-524544273 GCF_018294505.1 Triticum aestivum | reverse complement strand
AGAAGAGAGCTGCGGTCATCACGATGAGCATCATCACGATGAAACTCGTCTTCATCCGGTTCCTCCAACGCTCCCTCCCCTCTCCCGCTAGATAGCGGGCGTATCTAGATTCGGCCTCGGCCCTAGTGGTGTACCCTTTGTAACTGTTACCGCTGAATCGGTGAACCTGTCTCCGACACTCCTCCCAGTCATCGTAGACTCCGGGAACCTTACCCTTGTACACGACATACGTCGGCATCGCTATGCACTAGCCAAACGAAACGTTAGTACCAATTCACAGACAATACATAAGCAATATATAAGTATGCAACAGAACGATCGGAAGAGAAAAGCAAGACATTAATAGCATCGATTACATCTAAGTTGAACGACTCTCGAAACCAAAGAGACATACTACAAGTTCATTAAAGTTTAATTACAACATGAGCCAATCGATGTTTCAGAACTAGACACAGCATCACTGCTTTCGACTCGACTCAAGGGACCGGAGCGTGAATGAAGCCGCCGTCTATCGTGGGAGTCATGAAATAACGGTCGTTGTCAGCCTGCATTTGTAGCATTGTGTCGATGTCACTGTTGGACGGTTGATTGTTGAGGTAGAACTGCCCCGAGGTACGAAGGACATCTTGATGGATGATTTCCGCAAACTCCGAGTGGATGCGAAAGAATTCTTGTCGGAGGTCCGCGTCCTGGATTGCCGACACGCTCTTTGCCCAATCTTTGAGTTTACTCAGTAGCAGAAGTTGATGATGGTCCCGTACGATCGCCCGCATGTGATGGATGGCATAGTAGGCACCCTTCTGACCGCCAGGCGGCTGCTTGACGCAGCAGAACATCGTATTGTGGGAGAACACGTGCTTGCCGTACTTACGAATAGGCCTGGTGAAGGTGCCTCCAGATTTGGCGTAGCCGGGGAGAACATCATCAAGAACCTTCTTGACATTTGTGTAGTCTACGTTCGACTGACGGTCCGGGTCGAAATACGTGGCCATGGAATATTTGGGGCTTAGGAGGATGAGCGTGCAATGTGTGTCACTGCAGAAAACACGGAATGTTAAAAGAAAAACGATCGAAATGTAAGAATTCATATGTTACGGGCCGGTTGAGGGGAGGACTTACTTGGGAAAGTAAGGCACGAGGAAGTTATCCTTATCTTGGTTTGCCAGAATGACGCCTTCGAGGTAAGAACTCGCGACTTGCCGGTCCCCAGCGCTGCCCAAGATCTTGGCACGCATGTAGAAGGGGTCGACTATCACGATGTCCGGGGTCTTGTCGCGAATGATCCGCATCTCCATACAGCGAAAATAGCCGAACGAAGGTGTAGTGCAGCGGATGAAGGTTCAACATAGCGTGGATGTCATCAAAACGCAGGACGATCGTACGCCCGATGGAGTTATCCACAAAGCCCTTGCCCTCTGGCACCTTGGCCGCGAAAACTGGGTATGCCACATCCTTCTCCCTAAGACGCCGCTTCTCCAAAGAAAGAACACTGTCATGCAGACTCCGCATAGCACCGGTTGCAGCATTGAGCATATTTGTCGGTAGCATCGCCCTACCCGCCACATGCACCCTCCTCGAGATATCCTGCGGTGAAGGTGGCCCGTCCTGAGCACGGATCGTACTCTGTGCCGGCTAGCTCGCACCCTTCTTAGTCTTTCTTTTGCGTGCCTTCTTCTTCTCCTGTAATGGGACCGAGTTTTGCTCACAGACCGCCTTCTTGAGTGTGTTGGGGCTGATAATATTTCGCACCTCGCCTATCTGAGGCTCGGTGAAGTCGGCAGCTGGAGGCGTCTCCTGAGAGCTGAACGCCAGACGGCGCCTGTTGCAACCTGGCTTCTCCGCGGTACGAGCTAGATCGCACACGTCTTTTGTTGGGTTTGGTTCTTGAGAAGGAGGCCCCATGAAGTCGCCATCGTACCCATGATCGGCAAAGTACTGATCGACGTTGCCAAATGTATCATCGTCATCGTCGTCGTCGTTCGTGATCCTGTGCCATATGCATGTTTGGATCCAGTGGCATAGGGATGTCCGGCACCGTTGCGGCGGTCTTGCCATGGGGCCGACTTGGCGCCGGCACGACTGGCGGTGTTGTCTTTGGGGTGGTGTTCCCCGCCCCCAAACGAATCTGGCTCTTCGGCCAAAGCAGGGGCCAGCTCAAGCATGCGCTGAGGGTCATCACGTCATCATCGTCGGCCCCGACGGGTCGAATCGGAGGTAACAACTCGTCGCAGCCTGGCAGCACCCGAACCAGTTGAACCCTAAACAAGTTGGGTGGCATCTGGGTACCGTGGAACAAGGGGTTGCCCGGTTGAACTATTTTGCCCTTGGCGACATCGACCAACTCGTTGTTCACGAAGTGGAGGAGAGTGCACGGAACGTCGGCGGCGCCCTGCGAAAACATGTAGGGCGTCAGGGATGCCCAGTCAAAGGCAAGGAGATGAAGTCCTCGGCCGAGAGAGGCTTAATTAGTTACCGTGATGATGGCGTCGAGCTCGGCTAATGTAGAGGCACCGCCAACGGCGGGCGTGCAGTTGACAGAGGGGCCGCTTGCTGCAGAGGTGTCGGCCGGCGTACACCCGGGTGCATTAAGCTCCCGTGCCGGCGTCGGAGACACCAATGCCGCCTCCGCCGGAGGCACCAATGGCCCCGCCATCGCATTATGCGAGTTGCTAGCCGTGAAGCTAGGAATCGGGGGCGGCCCCTGTTGGCCGCCCGCAATCCACGCACTCAACCCCGAGATCAAGGTAGGCACAATGGCGGTGATCGTCGCTCCGAGTCGTTGTTCCACTTGCTCTTGGACAATCTCTGGAATCCGCGCCACCTGTGCCTTGAGTTCTTGAACCTCTCGCGCCTGGCTTTCCGAGCTGGTCTTTTTCTCCTTCCGCACACCAGCGGTATAGTATGACCCCCATTTTGTCGACAAGCCTTTGCCGGCCACACGACCAGCTGACGTTGGCTTACTGAGCTTATCCTTGTTCTTCATTACATTCAACCCCCTATTTAGAGTGGTGTCCCAAGGGTTGCTCTTAGTTGACCCCGCGCTACTGCTTTCAGTCGCCTGCGGAAGGAATGTGAACCATTTAGAAATTTGGCTTCATTAATTAGAATGCAACCATATGGAGCTAATTACGCGGGGGTGTATTCCTTACCAGAACAAGCTCAAGCTGCCTGGTCTTCGGATCCGTGGTAAGCTCCTTTGTTTTCGGGTCCTTCTTGTACCAGGCCCTGACAAAGTTCCTGGTCTGCTTGTCACCGTATTTATCGAAGAGGGGCGGTAGGCCTTGCTCGGCACGGTCCGCCTCCTCCTTGTCCCATATAGGCTCCGCCACTCTGTAACCGCCGGGACCGAGTGTGTGTTCCCCTATGTTCAGCTCCCGCATTTGTTTCCCCCACTCACTTGATTGGGAGTTTGCGGTGCTCGAGCAATTGATCTTGAAGTCGTTGTAGTCATCTTCAGTGATCGAAGGATTTTTCTCCTTGATCTTCTGATAACTCTCACCTTTCTTGATCATTCTTTTCACATTGCTTTTCCAAGTAGACAGGGCCTTGCTCATCTTCATGAGGGCAACATTGTTCACTTTATTCCCTTTGAGGCTTGTGTTTGCATATTCAGCGGGGAACTTGTATCGTTCGTGCAGCTTCGTGAAGAGGAGGTTGCGCAAATTCCCTCTGTCAGGATGCCTCAGGTTCTCGGTGTTGATCGATACGGTGCTCCGGACAATGCACCCGAGCTGAAGCGAGTACCCCTTGACTATTCGTTCGGGCGCCGTTGGATTCCCATTGGAGTCCACTTCAGTAACTTCCTCCTTGAGGGTGCGGAGCACGGTCGGGCGCCGGTCCTTCCGTTGCCTCTTCGGTTGGCTGCCATCTGTGCGTGCGCCGCCATCATCAGTGGTGGCATCCTCGGCGGCACCATCAGTGGTGGCATCAGTGTGTTCATCCTCGGCGGCACCATCAATGGTCTCAGGATCGGTGGGGAAGGCGGCGGCCTCATACAAGTGAGGTTGTTCCTCCATCTCCTGGGACAGCTCCCAGAATGCCTTGCCGCCCGAACCCCCGGCCTCATCGTTGTGGGCCATGTTTCTCTCTAAATAGAAACAAAGCTTGGTCAAAAAGTTGGTTATTGTCAACGAACAAGATCATGGTCTCATCATTTATGGTTTGTCGACACCGAGGCATCCTAAAATCTAAGCTTTTATCATTGAGGGTTTTTCGACGCCGAGGCACCCTAAAAGCCTAAGCTTTCATCATTTCGGTTTTTATCGACACCGAGGCACCCTAAAAGCCATGCATTAGTCACAAGTACGCCGGGGCACTTGATCCTACTTAATTAACTACTACGAAAGCCCGGCCCATGCATTAGTCACAAGTACCCCATATGTCCTATTTTTAGCAAAGTCATGCTAAAATTCACGGAAAATTTCAGCATGACCTTTGCTGAAAATAGGACATATGGAGTACCCGAATTTGCCGGAACGGAAGTTAATCGACATTCCGGCAAACTCAAGGGCCTCTCGGGGTACCTGCAAAATCATTATCCCAGGTGGACATGGATGCAATGTCACATGTCACATGGATCCCACACCCACAGGAGCTGGTGAAGCTTCATGTGTATTTCACGAAAACCAGCCTGACTAAAGAGCTTTATGTAGAAAACAAATCACTCCACCAGCTCACACAGGATCATCCCTCTAAGCAATTACTCAAAATGGGCACTAGCTGCAAAATGAACATTTTACAATCTGAACTTTTTTGTAATTGATGTTTTTTGTAACCCCTAATCCCATAATGTCACATACCTGACGTTTATGGGAGAAGTATGTCACATACCTGACAAATACTCCCTCCATCCCATAATGCAAGACATTTCGACACACTGTCAAAAAAATGTATCACATTACAGGACGGAGGAGCATTGGTCACAACCCCTTTAATCTCTCTCGTCTACTTTTTCTAAAACCTAACAGAGTGCATCCTAAACTTAGGAAAAAACAAAGGCACAAATAATTCTGCAAGACATTACAAATAATTCAAGAATTTGAGAATAATCAGAGGAAATTAATCAACTTGTAAACTGATAAAGAATAATATATTGAGAATATCGACTCGACACGCTTTTGACAAAATCATCAGAGGTGCATTGCTTATAGGAAGTTATTAATACAGAACAAGAAACCAAAATCTTCCTCCTCTCATGCTGCCGTTACAAATAATGTCATTGTCCAACAGGTTCTGAGTTTTAGAACAATCAAGCCAATGCCAATAGGAACAAATAGATTTTAGCTACTAGAAACACGATAGTCACGGGCTTGTCCTGAACCTTAACAACAGTACAAAAACTCCATGCCATGGACAACCGCACTTCTGAAGATGCAAAAATGTAACGCAATGTTCCACATGAGCAGAGAACAGCAGCTCGACGTTGACTGAATTAGAAAAATTTTCTTTTGGGCTTAGATTATCATTTGCATCAGATTCAGTGACATTAACAGAGAGCAACATTAAAACAACCATTCATGCTTCTGGTCATAAGAATTTGGATTTTATACTCTACTAGCTAAACACAGATGCAAGATCCAGTAGTTCAAGAGTTGAAACAACAAACCATAAAGAGTTCAGGAATCAGTAGTCTACGAATTCTGATTTGATTAAATGGCAGCCGCTGAGCCGACACCAATCATCTCTGAAATAAGTACACACCACTCACACTGTTTGTGCACTGCTGCCATTGTATGAAAATCAGTTGTCTTAACCAGTACAGCAATTTCTCTCAACCAATATTGCTTTTTAATTGCATTATCACGTCAAAGACATTATACCGGAGCAAATGCAGGTGAGCATATACAAAATAGAAACTTGAAGTATAGAAAAACTATAATATCATTCGTATTTTTTATCCCTCGGTGATTACTATTAGCGATGCTATTTTCATACAAAGTATAGAGCACAAAGACGCTGACAACTTGTTCTGAACCTTGCACTGGCTGACAACGGCTCTAGCTAGCACAGGAAATGGCCATGATCTTGTTCTTGGAACGAATTTATTCACTGATGAATCACCATGAATCTCCATAATCCATCGAACCCTAGCCTAGTTTACCGAAAAAAATCAATCTGGCCATGACAGGGGACGAACCAGCCGCATACCTTGCTGCGAGAGCTGGAATCGACGATGTCGACGACAGGTTGAGGACGAGGATGGCCGCCTT
>NC_057803.1:524399240-524536415 GCF_018294505.1 Triticum aestivum | reverse complement strand
GGGTGCGGGGGGTCGGCGGCGGCGGTTGAGTAGGGGAGGGGTGCGGGGGGTCGGCGGCGGCGGTTGAGTAGGGGAATCGAGAGGGTGCGGGCGGTCGGCGGCGGCGGCCGGTGGACCGGATCTGGCGAGGTGGGATAGCGATCGAGATGGAGGAGGATCGAGATCGAGTGTCCATGAAATTAAAAAATATTCATGATAGTTCAAAAAGTGCCCATGAAATATAATCGAGAAATGAAGTCTACGATTTAAATACAATCGATCTTAGCTAGCTATCTGCTCACAATCTTCTTGCCCTTCTTTTTCGCAAATGGAGTTCTTCTATGGAACAGACGTCCTTTAGGTAGGGTCGTCCTGCTTCTTCTTGTGGTGTATGCTGCTACTTCATCATCGTCGTCATGTTCGATCCTCGGGTCGCCGTACTTGTCAAAGTCTTGCTCATTGGCTACTCCATCCATTCCGATGATCTTCCTTTTGCCTCTCCTCACAACAACACGACTGGGCTTTGGCGGGTCGGTAATGAAGAAGCATTGGTCCACTTGGGAAGCTAGTACCCATGGCTCATTTTTCGCGGTGACGTTTGCGCCCGCGGTCTTGGATTTGGCTTCGGGTATAACCATGGTGGTGAAATACCGGTCTTCTTTTATGACGTTCTTGGCCCATCTGACACGGAACATCGGGACCTTCTCTCCAGCGTAGCTCAGCTCCCAGATCTCCTCGATCCTTCCGTAGTATCTGTCCTTGTCGTTACCGGTGTAGGATTCCATCTTTACCCCGGAGTTCTGATAACCATCGCTCTTCATGTCCTTGGCCTCGGTGTAGAATGTGTAGCCGTTGATATCGTACGCCTCATAGGTCATCAGGTTGTGCTCGGCGCCCTGTGACAAGGCGAATATGAGTTGTTCTTCCGCGGAAGAATCCTCATGTAAAGGGTACGACAGAAGCTTCTGCTTGAACCAACACGTGAAACATGAGTTGTGCTCTTTGAGTATATCTCCGTCCGTCCTCTGTTGGCCTCGGTCATTGTACGTCTTCTTAATAAAGGTTTTGTGCTCTACCACCCAAGGATCGACCACGTCTATGTGTTGTAGCGCGACTAGGTTTGCTCTTTCAAAGTCGGCGAGTCGACCCTCGAAGTCGACATGCATTTCGCGGCGACCCTCACGGTGACCCCATCCAGCGAGCCTGCCGAGGTGCCTGTTGACGGGCAGACCAACAGGGTTCTCGATGCCTAGATAATTCGTGCAGTAGGAGATGCACTCTTCGGTCAGAAATCCCCTGGCTATGCTTCCCTCTGGACGTGACATGTTGCGAACGTATCCTTTGATGACACCATTCATCCTTTCGAACGGCATCATGCTGTGCAGGAACGTCGGCCCGAGTTGGATGATATCCTCCACTATATGGACCAGCAGATGCACCATAACGTCGAAGAATGCGGGCGGGAAGTACATCTCAAGCTCGCATAGTATCACCACGATCTCTTCCTGTAGCCTTCTGAGTTGCCTCACGCCAATCGACTTCCGAGAGATGACGTCAAAGAAGTTGCATAGGCCAAATAGCGTTTCACGGACGTGCGCGTCCATGATCCCATGGATTGCAACTGGAAGTATCTGCATCATCAGCACGTGACAGTCATGAGACTTCATCCCGCTGAACTTCTGCTTCGCTGGGTCTAGGTATCTGCTTATCTTCCCCGCATAACCGTAAGGAAGTTTTACTCCTAGGAGGCAGGTGAAAAACTGCTCGATCTCCTCCTGACTTAGAGTGAAGCACGCGGGAGGGTAGTCATTTCCGGTCTTCTTGGCCTTTTTGCCTTTGCGACGACTTTCTGTGTCCTGCTTCGCCTCATCATCATCATCATCATCATCATCATCATCATCATCATCATCATCATATATAGCGTGAAGCTCCTGCCTGATGCCCATTGATTTCAAGTCTGCCCTTGCTTTCGGCCCATCTTTGGTCCTCTCTGGCATGTTGAGCAGGGTACCAAGCAGACTCTCGCACACGTTCTTCGTGATATGCATGACATCAAGGCTGTGAGGCACACGGTGGATCTTCCAGTACGGCAAGTCCCAGAAAACAGACCTCGTTTTCCATACCTTCAGCAGCGGCTCTGGCGCCTTTCGCTTCTTTCCCGGCTCTGGCGCCTTTTGCTTCTTTCCCGGCAGTGGGCAGTCTTTCCAATTTTTCAACAGCTTGTCTATTTCCTCGCCGCTCCTCGTACACAGGCGTTTTCGGGGTTCGGTTTCACCATCGAACAGATCCTTGCGTTTCCTCCACGGGTCATCGTCGCGAAGCCACCTTCGATGTCCCATGAACACGGTTTTCGAAGACCCGGGATCTCTATCTAGCTGGCGATACGTTGTGTCATCCATGCACCTTACGCATCCAGAAAATCCGTGGACTACCTGCCCCGCAAGATATCCGTAACCGAGATAGTCGTGCACCGTCGTGAGCAGTGCGGCTCTCATAGGGAAATATTCTTTCTCTGCAGCGTCCCACGTATTGGCTGGCGTTTTCCACAGCGTGTCAATCTCCTCTTTCAGCAGCCCCAGATACAGATTGATGTCGTTCCCTGGTTGTTTCGGCCCTTCAATTAGCATACTCATGTGAATGTACTTCCTCTTCATGCACAACCAGGGGGGAAGGTTGTACATCCACACGAACACAGGCCAGGTGCTATGTGTGCTTCTCTGGCTGCCAAACGGATTGACTCCATTGGTGCTCGCGCCCAGCACGATGTTCCTTCTATCGTTCCCAAATTCTGGGTATTCGAAGTTCAACGCTTGCCACTGGCTCGCATCCTTAGGGTGACTCAGCATCTTGTCTTTTTTATCTATCTCCGGATCATTTGCGTCATCTTCTCGCTTCTTCTCCTCCCTATCCGCGTGCCAACGCAGGAGCTTTGCTACCTTAGGGTCCGCGAAATACCGCTGCAGACGAGGAGTGATCGGAAAGTACCACACCACTTTTCGAGAAGCTTTCTTCCTCTTCTTGTATTGAGTGACACCGCACACCGGACATATGGTAGACTCCGCGTGCTCGTCCCGATAAATGATGCAATTGTTCATGCACACATGGTATTTCACGTGCGGTAAATCTAGAGGACACACGATTTTCTTCGCCTCCTCCAAACTGGTCGGGCACTTGTTCCCCTTGGGAAGACGTTCGTGCGAGAATGACATGTTCTCGTCGAAGCATGCGTCGGTCATTTTGTGTTTTACCTTCATCTCCAGAGCCATGAGCGTTACTTTCAGGCGGGTATCCTCGGGCCTGCATCCTTCATACAATGGAGTAACCGCGTCTAACTCAAGTTGATCCATCTTGGCTTTCTCTCGGGCGATAGCTCTTGCGTTATCCGTCTGCTTGAGAAGCAGCTCTTGAATATGAGGGTCCTGCACCCAGCCCATCGATGGTCCAGCTTCGTCTGCTCCGCCAGCATCATCATCATGTCCTGCATCTTCTTCTACATGATGACTGTGTACAGCATCACCGTCGTGATCATCTCCTGGGGATTCTTCGTCTTCTCGCCCGCCTGAGCAGCGGTGGTTGTCTTGTTGCCCTTCCTCATTTCTTGCCCGGCCCCCATGGACGACTTCGTAGTCATCTTCATCACCTTGCCACCGATAGCCATCCATGAAACCACCAAGAGCAGGTGGTCCCGCACCTGCCCGGAATCCGGGTCCGCAATAAGGCTATTCAGCTTGCATCTTCGACACGGACATCTTATCTCCGTCTCATTCTTTTGAAGCATCTCGGCCTTCGCGGACCTTAAAAACCTATTCACGATGCCTTCGGTCATCGTGCGGACCATGGTCGCCTGCGGGGTAGAGCAAAACGATATTTTAGAACCAAGAAAAAATTTGGCATGCCTTTCCCTAAAAATAGGACCAAAAAGAATGCTTAATGCCAAAATTCTCGCCGAAACGGAAATGAATCAACATTCCGGCAAAATATTGGCAACTATCGCATTTCAAATACCGGTACACCTCCAAACACAAACACATATGCAAAACCACAAACATATGCAACACCACGAACATACATAGATCTAGCTAGGCCATAAAAAGTGCATGTGCACATTGTTGTAGGGAGAACAACATAAATATAGCTTCCGCCCTTACTTACCTAGCAAAACAAGGTAACTTAACCACTTAATTTGAATGAATTTATGGTGGAAATGAGGTGAAAAAGAGGAGGCACCCGAGACAAGGAGGAGGCGGTGGAGAGAATGAAGTGGGGAGAAAGTGAATGTGGGAGGAAAGGCTGTCCAAAATATCTTGTTGCTGCCCACTTACTAATGGCGCACCAACCACAAATGCGCCATTAGTAATCCAGGTTACTAATGGCGCACCCCCTGGTGGTGCGCCATTAGTAGTTTTGCAAAAAAAACATACTAATGGCGCACTACACCACGGTGCGCCATTACTAGTTTAAACTAGTAATGGCGCACCGCGTGCGAGTGCGTCATTAGTAGTTTTGCAAAAAAAGGAATAAAAATAATAAAAAAACAACAACATTAGTGGCGCACTCTCTGGCAGGTGCGCCATTACTAGTTACAACTAGTAATGGCGCACTGCCTGTGGATGCGCCATTAGTATGTTTGGAAAGGCGCACTAGTTCAAATTTTTTTTGATACTAATGGCGCACCGTGTGCCAGGTGCGCCATTAGTAGTTTCAACTCTAATGGCGCATCAGAAGGTGGTGCGCCATTAGTATATACTAATGGCGCACCACTTGTCTGGTGCGCCATTAGTGTCAATCCCATCTATAGCCCTTTTTCTAGTAGTGACAGCTGGCTAGGCTTCGCCGTCGCCCTCGGCCTCGCCGCGCTGGCCCGCGGCTGCCGCCATCTGGCGAGTGCCCCCAGTGTCTGGATCCTTCCCCGGACCATCGTCCCTCCAAGTGCCGCCGTGAAGTCCGGTGTCGCCGATGCTGCTTCTTCGGGCACATCGCTCGTCACTGCGACCGCCCGCGCTCTCCCGCCCCTCCTCCGACGACCCGCCGTCCAAGCACCGTCGTGCATTTGTGGCTGTGTGTTCCGGGCCCGCGTATTTCAGGTCCGTCTCCGCCACTCCGACGGCCTCTGGTGCCTCCACCCCCGCTGGATCCCCCGCTCCCTAACGGCGGCCCCGACTGCCTACGAGTCGCCGCCGCCCTCCGTGCGTCCCCTTCCGCTTCGGCCACCTCGACAGCATTCTCGGCCTCCCCGTCTCCTCTATGTCGGGCCCCGTCTCCTCTATGTCGGGCCACACCTCGCTGTGGCCCGCTGCCGCGGTCTGCTATCTGCCGCGTTCTCCGGTGCTAGCGGCCGCGGAGCTGGTCCTGGAGCAGCGCGCCCTCATGGCCACTATGGCGGGAGCGTGGACCGGCATCCTCGGCCCCGAGATCTTGGCCTTCCTCCAGGAGCGCTTCCAGCTGGCGGACGGCGCGCTGTCCGCGCATCTGCGCGCCGACGGAGAGTTCCTCCTCTGCTTCCGCTCCGCGAGCGACCGTGCGCGGGTTGCTATTGGAAATACTAGGGCGGGTCGCTTCCGCCTCCTGATCCACCCCTGGAGCCGCCTGGTCGGTGGCGAGCCGGTGACGGCGCGATTCCTCGTCAACATTGACATGGTGGGCATCCCAGACCACGCCTGGTGTCGCACTTCCACCGAGACGCTGCTCTCGCTGTTCTGTGACATCATCGAAGTCTCGCTGGAGATAGAGGCCATGGCGGACATGGCTGTCTTCCGCCTCTCCGCCTGGACCCTGAATCCGGACGCCATCCCTTGCCTCTCCGAGCTCCTCCTGCCGGTGCCGGACGACGCCCTGGTGAACGCCGATCCCAACATGGTGTTCCCCTTTGGGCACCCTCTCCTGCGCTTTCTAGTCTCCATCCATGTCTCCAACTCTGAGGACTACCGTCTGCTAGTGGCGTCCTCTCCGACCCCGCCCCGCGATGACGAAGGCGTGTTCGAGACCCCATCACCACCCGTTCCGCCCCTCTACCCGCGGCGTCACGAGTTCCCGCCTCGCTCTGGGCTGCTCCGACCGGCCGCGGGGCCAGCGGCGGCGCCCGCCGCTCTCGCTCTCACCGTCACGCCCGGCCGCCTACTCGAATCTAGGCCGGCCTCCTCGGGTCCCACCCCTCCGCGTTTTCCGGACAGGTGGGCCCGCCGATGTTCAGCAGCGTGACGTTCCCGCCCCTGCGTTTTGATGGCGTGTCGCATGCCGTGGACCGGTCACCTGTTTCCCCGTTGGCGGCTTCCACCCCTGGGGCCCAGCCACAACGGTCGCCCACCCCCTCCTGCGGCGGCTGAGCCGTCCGAGATGGCCCCAGTGCGCTCACTCGAGCCCGGTAATTGGCGCATGCCTGCCTCGGATCCTCCATCGGCGGATCCCACCTCTGGGACGATCTTCATAGGCCCCGCAGCTGTCGCTTTGCCCACCCTATCCGCTACTGCCCTGCTGCCCGTGCAGACGCCTGCTGCCCCGCAGCGGGCAGAGATTCTGCCGACAGACTGCGCCTCGCCTGGTGTGCCCCCGTCTGTCACCCTCATCACGGGCCTAGGGTCGGCCTCGGTCCCCGTGGTCAACCAGGGGTGCCCCGCCAGCTCACCCTATGTGGTTGGCCCCTCCTACAGCCTTGGGCAGGATTCCCCGCCCACTCCCCCGGCGACACATGACGGCCCGGATGTAGCTCGGGCCATGCAGCCCACCCCCCTGCGACACTTGGCGCCTCGCGTGCGGTCCAGCCCATGCAGCCCATGCATGATGCTACCCACGTACCGGACGATGCCCTCGCTACTCCAGTCGCCATGCAGTGCGCTATCCAAGGATTCATCCAGTCTGTTCAGCGAGACGTGCCGCCCCTCCTCCACTCCACGGCCAAGTGCCGCCGCCGGGAGATACCGCCGAACTTCACCCCCCGCAGGAGTGAACGCATCACGAAGGATGATCGAGGCCTAGACACAGAGATGAAGGCCAAGAGGGTTCTGCTGCTGCGTCTGGAGCTTCTGAAGCAGGACGAGCCAATCGATGCTGTGGCGTTTCCTCGCTACGCCAGGCTCTTCAAGGAGCCACTAGCCCCGGATGTCATTCGCGCATTTGCAGAGTTCTACGGCTGGGATGTGCCGCCTGCCGCCGGCGCCCCGACCCCGCCTGCCTCGCCTACCATCTTGTCAACCTAGGCGATTCCCCTCCGTGTGCTCTCTCCTCACTCGGGCTCCCTTTTTCTTATGGATTGTAAACCTAAGATTTTGTTCTGGAATGTGCGTGGCCTCAACTCTGGCGCCAAACGTGCGGCTGTCTGTAGTGTTGTCTCCTCGGACCTGCCCGTCATCGCCTGCCTCCAAGAGACCAAGCTCGAGGATGTCACCGCCCCTTGGTCTCAGAAACGCTTGGCCCCTCCTTCGACGCTGTCGGATTTCGGGTTCCGGCAGACCCTTGAGGTTCGAACACTGGGGTGCGCGCGGGGATTTCGCCTCCTACCTACCTGCACCACTCCGCCATTCTAGGATCTAAAACTAAGGAAAGAACAACACAAGAGACACAGGGTTTATACTGGTTCAGGCCACCGTTGTGGTGTAATACCCTACTCCAATGTGTGGTGTGGTGGATTGCCTCTTAGGATGATGATGATGAACAATACAAGGAAGAACAGCCTCGCGGGGGTCTGTTCTTGGCTGGGGCGCTGAACTGCTCAGTGGAGTTCACTCACCTTCTCTCTCTCTCTGCCTCTAGCCGACCGACCCCTTGCTATGCGGGTGGCTGGTCCTATTTATAGAGGCCCTGTTCCTCTTCCCAAATATCGAGCGGGAAGGGAGCCAACATTGGCGGGCTGATTTGAAGGGGGATAGCAAGTATCAGCTATCCTGACAAAAGTAGTCTTCGCCTGCGCAAAGATCTGGTGATGACGCCGTCTTGGGCTCCACGGTGACCTCCATCTCGTAGTCCTCCTGGTCTTGGTCTCGTTGCACCGAAGTGGCAACCTTTGCATGATGCCTCGGTACTCTGCGGCTGCGCTTGCCCCCTTTGCACCAAAGAGGAAAGGAGGACGTTGCGTGGGCTGGCACCCGCCTGGCGCCCTGAGTCGTCATGGCTTGCATCACGGGCACCTCGTGAGGTACCCCGCCTTGATATCTCCGCCTCCTCGTGAGCTAGCCCGACGAGGCCGTGCCTGAGGAAGCTCCGCGTCGTCCGCCCCGCGAGACTTGGCCCCTCGCGAGGGTCTTGGGTTTGTGTTGGTGAAGATGGGCCGTGCTGGGCCCCCCTTTGAGCCACGCCGCAGGCCGCAGGCAGGCAAGTCTGGGGACCCCCGTTCCCAGAACGCCGATAGTAGCCCCCGGGCCCAAGACGCGCCCAGACTTGGCCATGCTGGGAGGCGAAAGGGCAAGAGCGAAGCGCCACGGGCCCTAATAGCCTGCGGCCTTGGGCGCCGCGTGGCGGTTGATTGGACGTGGGCGTCTCCACTTCCCCATGGCGCCTCGGCAACTGCACGGATTGGACAAGTCCCTGCATGCAAGGCAGGTCATGATTACCTGCGATTGTGGGGGGCCGTCGGTTGGCCCTCGCCAACTGTAAGTACTGATCGACGCGCGCCCTTCCAGTTCATCTCCCCTTGCTTCTTCTTCTTCTCCATGGCACCGTCGAGGAGGTTCTCGGTCGTGGAGAAGGGGAAGGCCTGCCAGGTTGAGCATGCCTCTCCTCCGCCCAAGCGCGGCCAAGGGCGCCCCCGCAAACATCCTGTGGCCACCATGGCAGCTCCCCGCGGCCGCGAAGATGCTTTCCAGCATGGCGGCAGGCGGATTACTGCGACCAGGGGGTGCACTCCGGCTGCGCGTCCCCCCATGCCGTGCTTCCACGCAGCCGAGGTGCTGCCGGAGTTTGTCGTGTGGTCGATGGAACCAACTAGCACCCAGCTTCCTCTTCCTCGCTTCCTCCTTGGTGAGCTCCCGGGCGGCGCCCCGGGCGGCCTCTGGCTTCAGGCCGACGGCTGCTGCAGCCGGGCCTCATGGGTTTCACTGGAGGTCTCCGCAGCCGGGAGCCTGGCCCTGTCCCACGGTTGGCAGTCGTTTGCCCGCGTGCGCGGCCTGTGCCGTCGGTGCACCCTACACTTCAAGTTCGACGGTGATGCCACCCTCTACGTGAGGGTGTTTGGGGAAGATGGTCGCCGCGCAGGGTGTTGCCCCGAGGGTGACGACCGCGGCTGGGAACCTGGCTCCGGCGATGACGGAGAGGGCAGCGCTCGCGCGGAAGGCGGCGCTCAGGTTTCTTCAAGCTTCTCCGGCTCTTCTTCAGGCGGCGGCTCTTCTAGCGGCGATCGTGGTCAGCCCCCACGCCGCCGTATCTGCTTGGAAGGTGGCAGCGTGTCCGCCCACCATCGCGCCCTGGTGAAGCACGAGAGGGAGTCCGCCTGAGCTCCGGAGGCAGCTCGGGCTTCCCTGCGGGCCGGTGTGAGGCGAGCTGCACCAGATTTGTTCTTCCTTTTCCTTTTTCCTGCGTAAAAAGGACAGTAGCGTGGGGCCCCATGGGGGCATGTATGGGTTATTGCTGTTAATCATCGTTTTGCTTTCTTTATCGTACCTTCCGACTACGTGCCCGCGCGTGGATGGTTCCCGGCCCTAGCCACGGGGGCGACCGACCCAGGCCCTGTGTTTGTGTCGCGGTGCCCGAGGGGCATGGACTGGAGGGGTGCTCCTGCAAGGGGCCCAGGTCGCGAACCCTTTGAATGACTAGGATAGGAACATTCGCGAGGGCGCTCGGCTGCCTCCCTCGCGAGGCCTTGCTCAAGGGAAATTGAGGCATGAGAATGAAAAGCCGAAGAACCACAAGCCAAAGACGGCAACAACTTCAATAAAACTTTGAATGAGAAGGAACAAGCCAACTGCGGAAAGCAAATGAAAAGCCGCGTCCGGCACCTAGTCTAGTCTTCGACGTCTTCTCACCAGCGCGGAGCTAAGTGCTGCCACTGGGCGTGGGAGGGAGCCCCAGGGCCTGAGGCCGGTGCTCTTGAGACTCCGGGGCGTGTACATCCCCAACTCATTATTACGTGAGAGTGTCACAGGCGGCGAGCTTCACAGGTGTTGGCCTTCTTCACAGGCTCCGGGCCTTTTCCAAAACGCGATAGCTTCATAGGCACTCGCCTTGCTTCACAGGCTCTGGGCCTTTTCCAAAACGCGATAGCTTCACAGGCACTCGCCTTGCTTCACAGGCTCTGGGCCTTTTCCAAAACGTGATAGCTTCACAGGCACTCGCCTTGCTTCACAGGCTCTGGGCCTTTTCCAAAACATGATAGCTTCACAGGCACTCGCCTTGCTTCACAGGCTTTGGGCCTTTTCCAAAACGCGATAGCTTCACAGGCACTCGCCTTGCTTCACAGGCTCTGGGCCTTTTTAGGGGTAGAACCTCCGGAGGTGCTGGATGTTCCATGCATTCTGGACCGGCACTCCCTCCTGAGTCTCCAAGCGCGCGGAGCCGGGCCTGGAAACATGAACAACCTTGAACGGGCCCTCCCACATGGGAGAGAGCTTGTGTAGTCCCTCCCTGGAGAGCACCCGCCTGAGCACGAGGTCTCCTACCTCAAGAGTCCTGGGGCGGATGTTGCGGCAGTGATATCGCCGCAGCGCTTGTTGGTACCTCGCCGCTCGCAGCGCGGCTTCTCGGCGACGTTCCTCCCCCAGCACGAGGTCCATCCCCCGCATGGCGTCCTGCTACGCCTCCTCGAACTCCAGGACCCGCGCGGAGCGACGTCTCACCTCATGAGGGAGGACCGCTTCCGCTCCGTAGACCAGGAAGAACGGGGTCTCTCCAGTCGGCTTGGTCGCGGTGGTGCGGATGGACCACAGCACAGGCTGAAGCTCGTCGTACCAACCTCTGCCGCAGGCCTCTAGCTTCTTCTTGAACGTCCTGGTCTTGAGGCCCCTCAGGACCTCCGCGTTTGCCCGCTCGGCTTGGCCGTTGCTTTGGGGGTGCGCCACTGAAGCATAGCATATCTATGTTCCAAGGTTAGCACAGTATGTTTTGAACAGGTTAGTGGTGAACTGCGAACCGTTGTCCGTGATGATGCGATTCGGCACCCTGAACCGGCTCACGATGCCCTTGATGAACTTGACCGCGGAACCCACGGGAATGGTGCGAACAGCCTCTACTTCAGCCCACTTGGTGAACTTGTCCACGACAACGTAAAGGTAGCGGTAGCCCCCTGGCGCCCGAGGAAACGGGCCCAAGATGTCCAGCCCCCAGACTGCGAATGACCACGAAAGGGGGATAGTCTGCAAGCCTCCTGCTGGCTGATGGATCTGCTTGGCGTGGAACTGGCAGGCTTCACAAGCTTTCACTAGTTCCACGGCGTCATTGAGCGCGGTGGGCCAATAAAACCCACTGCGGAATGCCTTGCCGACGAGGGTCCGTGATGATGAATGATGTCCGCAGTCTCCGCCGTGTATATCTTCCAGTAGTTCCTTCCCTTGCTCCCTGGAGATGCAGCGCAGGGATACATCGTTTGGTCGCTTCCGGTAGAGCTCTCCATCTTTGATGCAGTATGCCATGGCCTGGCGTGCCACTCGTGCTGCTTCCTCCTCCTTCTCCGGCAGGGTCCCTTGCGTTAAGTAGCTCCGGAGCTCCGGGATCCAACATCCCTCCTGTGGTTCCATCGTCAGGAGCAGGCATGCTCCTGAGGCCGGGCCACAGGCCGAAGCTCCTGAGGCAGGTGGCTGGGGGAGCTCCTCCCGGGGCTGAGCCGTGTTTGATAATGACGGCAGGGCTGAAAGCTTGAAGAGCCGCTCCTCAAAAACGCCAGGCTCCTGAGGTAACCGCCTGGACGCGCATTTGGCGATGTCATCGGCTTCCTGATTGGTGCCACGAGGCACATGCTACAACTCCAACCCCCAGAACTGCTTCTCCATCCTGCGGACCTCCGCAAGGAAGGCTTCCATGTGCTCATCCTTCGGCTCATACACCTTGTTGGAGAAGTTGACAAGGAGCTGCGAATCGCCCTTGATGGTGAGCCGTTTCACCCCCAGGGCAGCTGTGGCCTTCAAGCCCGCTATTAAACCTTCATACTCTGCTATGTTGTTGGAGACCTTTTCACCTTGCTGGAAACAGAGCTGCACGGTGTAATAGAGCTTGTCCTGAATGGGCGATATAAGCACCGCCCCAGCCCCAGCGCCGTGCCTGGAGAACGCCCCATCGAAGTACATGACCCGGCCTTCTGGCGCCTCGCTTCCCGAGGACAGGGACCGATCCTCGCCGGCCTTGAGGCCTGGCGCCTCTGTCCATTCTGCCACGAAATCCGCCAACACTGCTCCATTGATGACTCTGGTCGTGCTGAATTCGTGCTAAAATACTTGCAGCTCTATGTTCCACTCAGCGACCCTCCCAGCTGAATTGGGGCTCCTGAGCACTCTCTCCAGGGGGTATGACGAGACGACCTTGATGGGGTGACCCTGAAAATAGTGCCGCAGCTTGCGCGAGGCCACCAGTAGCGCGAGGAGGAGTTTCTGAGGCATGGGGTATTGTGCCCTTGCATCCCGCAACACCGTGCTGACGAAGTACACTGGGTGCTCAACGAGGTGGAGTGCGTTAGTGCCGGTGGCTCCCTTCGGAGACCTTGGCGCCTCTTGAGGCAATGGGGACTCCTGAGACTGGCCATCTGGGAGTGGGGCCTCTTCCGTTTCGGGTGCGCCCCTCTGCGATGGCTGATCCTCCTCAGCCGCTGCAGCGGTTTTTGTGGGCCTTCCCCGTTCCTGTTCCGCCTCGTCCTGGGCCGCTGCTACGGTTTTGATTCGACGCTCCTCTTTGACTGCCACCAAGGCTGCGCTGGCGGAGTAGGGAGTGGCGGCGAGGTAAAGCACCAGGGGCTCTTGAGGGCGCGGAGCCACCATGACCGGTGGACTGGTCAGGTATGTCTTGAGATCCTGGAACGCCTTGTCGTCCTCTTCAGTCCACTCGAAGGGCCCCTTTGTCTTCATTAGCTAGAAGAAAGGTAGCGCTCACTCCCCCAACTTGGAGATGAAGCGTCCTAGCGCGGTCACGCGCCCCGTGAGCTTATGCATTTCTTTGAGGGTCTTTGGCGGGCTCATGTCTTCCACTGCCTTGACCTTCTCCGGGTTAGCCTCGATGCCTCGGTGGGACACGAGGATACCCAAGAGCTTGCCCGAGGGGACTCCGAACACACACTTCTCTGGGTTGAGCCATAGGTTCACTGTGTTGAGGCTCGCGAAGGTTTCCTCCAGGTCTTGTATCAAGGTCCTGGCCTCCCGAGATTTTACCACGATGTCATCGATGTAATCTTCGACATTCTTCCCGAGCTGCGGGCCCAGGGTGATGTGCATCAGCCGCTGAAAGGTCGCCCCTGCGTTACGCAGCCCGAATGGCATGCATGTGTAGCAGTACACCCCACATGGGGTTAGGAAGGTTGTCTTCTCGACGTCTTCTACCGCCATCTTGATCTGGTGATACCCAGAGAAGGCATCCAGGAAGCATAACAGGTCACATTCTGCAATGGAATCGATGATCTAGTTGATGCGGGGGAGCGGGAACGGATCTTTGTAGGCACGCTTTGTTGAGGTTGGTGAAGTCGACACACATGCTCTCCTTCCCTCCCTTCTTTGGCACAACGACAGGGTTGGCCAACCAATCTGGGTATCGGACCTCGCGAATGACCCCAGCGGCCTCTAATTTGCGGGTCTCTTAGACGATGAAGGCCTGCTTTTCTGTGGACTGCCGCCTGGCCTTCTGCTTCACAGGGCGCACGTTGGGGCACACGTTGAGGTGATGCTCGATTACACTCCTGGGGATCCCTGCCAACTGGTCTAGCTCCCAAGAAAATACCTTCTTGTTTGCGCGCAGGAACCCGACCAGGGCCTCTTCCTGCTTGGGTTTGAGGTGGGCGCCTATGGTGAAAGTGGCGTTGGTGGAACCGTCCTCATCGACGGGTATTTGCTTGGTTTCTGCCTTGTCTCGGGTGAACAACTACTTCTTCCTGGCGGGCGCAACTCCCTTGGGCTTGGGGGCCTCCAAGTCGGCGGGCTGTGCGGACGCCGCTGTCTTGAAGACGAGCTTGAGCACCCGCAGAGCGTCCCCAGTGTCCCCGTGCACGGTGAGGACACCGCTGCTCCCGGGCGTCTTCATGAGGTTGTACGCCGGGCGCGTCGCTGCCATGAACTGGGCCAGCGCTGGGTAGCCGAGGATGGCATTGTAGGGGAGGCCAATGGGGGCGATGTCGAAGTCGACCAGCTCCGTGCGGAAGTTGTCGTAGGTGCCGAAGGTTACTGGGAGCCGGATCTGTCCCAAGGAGCTAGACGATCCGCCCCCAACGCCTGAGAAGGGCCGGCTGGATCGCAGCCGCTCCTGGGGTATGCAGAGGAGATTGAAGGCCTCGACCGAGAGCTTGTTGAGGCCCGCGCCGCCATCAATGAGGGTTTTGGTGACGGCCACCTGGCAGATGGTGGGGGTGCACAGCATGGGGAGCGCACCCGAGCAGGCCGAGTTGGAGGGGTGGTCCTCCGAGCTGAAGATCAGGCCGGTCTCGGGCGCCGCCCGATCCAGGGGAGCCCCCTGCCGTGTGGAAGCGGCGCTGACCCGGCGGATGAACGGCTTGACATGGTGACTTGTGGGCGTCGCCTGCGAGCCGCCCAAGAGGGCCGCGATGACTGGGGTATTGATGCAGCGTGATAGACGGGCGAGAGGTTGCGGGGCTCCATGGGCGCGCGGAGCGCGCGGGGCGAAGAACCAGGTGGGGTGAGCGTGGGAGTTGCGGTGCGGCCGTCTTGCCGCACGGACAGATGCTGGGACGATGCTTGCTGCCCGTCCCCCGCCGGGCCGGTGGCGGCGTTGACGGCAGGTGACGGGGAACGGCGAGGACGCCCGCCGACAGGGGCCATCTGCGCGACGCGGGAAGCGGGCGTGGTCCTGCACTCCGCGCGGGCCTGACGAGCGTCAGACATGGGCGTGATGGTCGGAGGAGAACATGGTGGTGGTAGACGAATTCCGGTGCACCCCTACCTGGCGCGCCAAATGTCGGATTTCGGGTTCTGGCAGACCCTTGAGGTTCGAACACTGGGGTGCGCGCGGAGATTTCGCCTCCTACCTACCTGCACCCCTCCGCCATTCTAGGATCTAAAACTAAGGAAAGAACAACACAAGAGACACAGGGTTTATACTAGTTCGGGCCACCGTTGTGGTGTAATACCCTACTCCAGTGTGTGGTGTGGTGGATTGCTTCTTGGGCTGATGATGATGAACAATACAAGGAAGAACAGCCTCACGAGGGTCTGTTCTTGGCTGGGGCGATGAACTGCTCAGTGGAGTTCAGTCACCTTCTCTCTCTCTCTGCCTCCAGCCGACCGACCCCTTGCTATGCGGGTGGCTGGTCCTATTTATAGAGGCCCTGGTCCTCTTCCCAAATATCGAGCGGGAAGGGAGCCAACATTGGCGGGCTGATTTGAAGGGGGACAGCAAGTATCAGCTATCCTGACAAAAGTAGTCTTCGCCTGCGCAAAGCTCTGGTGATGACGCCGTCTTGGGCTCCACGGTGACCTCCGTCTCATAGTCCTCCTTGTCTTGGTCTCGTTGCACCGAAGTGGCATCCTTTGCATGATGCCTCGGTACTCCGCGGCTGCGCTTGCCCCCTTTGCACCAAAGAGGAAAGGAGGACGCTGCGCGGGCTGGCACCCGCCTGGCGCCCTGAGTCGTCATGGCTTGCATCACGGGCACCTCGTGAGGTACCCCGCCTTGATCTCTCCGCCTCCTCGTGAGCCAGCTTGACGAGGTCGTGCCTGAGGAAGCTCCGCGTCATCCACCCCGCGTGGCTTGACCCCTCGCGAGGGTCTTGGGTTTGTGTTGGTGAAGACGGGCCGTGCCGGGCCCCCCCTTTGAGCCACGCCGCAGGCCGCAGGCAGGCAAGTTTGGGGATCCCCGTTCCCAGAACGCCGACAGACACCTTCTATTCCCTGCCCGCGATCGGATCCTGTGGCGGAATTCTCTTGGCTTGGCGTTCTTCGGAGATTGCCATCTCTAACCCCACCATTGGCACACACCACATCACTGCGGTGGCCTCTTCCCCATCTAGTGAGCACCCGTTCTGGCTCACGGGGTTGTATGGGCCGCAGAGCGAGGCTGACAAGATGGCCTTCCTGCAGGAGCTACACGACGTGCGTGCTTCGAATGTCGGCCCATGGATCCTCGATGGAGACTTGAACCTGATTGCCGTGGCTGCGGACAAGAACAACTCTCGTCTCAATCTGCGTCTCATTCGGCGCTTCCGCCGCTTCATGGCTGTCTTGGAGCTTAGGGACATATACAAGCACAGTAGGCGGTACACCTGGTCCAACGAGCGCGAGAACCCTACGTTGGTCCGGATTGACAAAGTTCTTTGCACCACCTCATGGGAGTCTGCCTTCTCGAGCTGTCTCCTTCGCTGCTTGTCTTCCGCGGCCTCGGATCACTGCCCCCTAATGCTTGATTGCACCCCACGCTCGCTGGGTTCTCGCCGCTTCCACTTCGAGAAGTTCTGGCCTCAGCTGCCCGGGTTCATGCAGGTGGTCTTCGATGCCTGGTCTTGCGCTCCACCCGACCCCGACCCGTTTAGACGTATCTTCGACCGTCTCCGCCTCACTGCTGGACGCCTGCAGAGTTGGAGTGCCAAGTCTATTGGCAACGTTTCACTGCAGCTCATAGTCGCTCGCGAGCTCATTGCGTGGCTGGATGTGGCGCAAGACCGCAGGCCCCTTTCCAGTCAAGAATCCTGGCTGCATCAGTGACTCAAACAGGCGTACCTGGGCCTGGCGTCCCTGGAGCGGTCCATCTTGAGGCAGCGGGTGAGATTAGCCTGGTTATGTGATGGAGAAGCTTCCTCCGTATTCTTGCGCGTACAAGACTCCCACCGCAAGCAGCGTACCCGCATCCTTTCCCTCCGTCACGGCGATGCCTCCTTCACCGGGGATCGTGACATGGCGGAGGCGGCCTTCCATCACTTTGCGGCGATCATCGGCACCGCGGACGAGCGCGCACATACACTGGACCTTGACGCCATCTACCCTCGTGTCTTCGACCCCTCGTCCCTGAACCTGCCCTTCACCGAGGATGAAGTCTGGAGCGCCGTTAAAAAGCTACCCACCGGCAAGTCCCCTGGCCCTGACGGCTTCACGGCCGAGTTCCTCCGCTCCTGTTGGGGGGTTGTGAAGAACGACTTCATGGATGCCTTCGCCAAGCTCTACCGCATGGACGGTCGAGGCTTTCAGTGCCTCAACGAGGCTTTTGTCACGTTGCTCGCCAAGCGCGTGGACGCCTCCTCTCTTGGCGATTATAGACCTATCAGCCTCATACATCTCGTGGCCAAGCTCATCGCGAAGGTCCTCTCCCTCCGGCTCGCTCCGAGACTCAACGAGCTCGTCTCCCCTAGCCAGAGCGCCTTCATCTCTGGTAGAAGCATTCATGACAACTTCATGCTTGTGCAACAAATAGTGAGATACCTTCATTGATCGAAGGCTAGCAGGGTTCTCGTCAAGCTCGACATTGCCCACGCATTTGATGTCGTCTCCTGGCCTTTCCTTCTTGAAGTCATGCGCCACTTGGGCTTTGGCCGGCGCTGGTGTGAGTGGATCTCCATCCTCCTGGCTACCACTTCGACTCGCGTCCTCCTTAACAGCATCCCTGGCCCTCCCATCCACCACGAGAAAGGGCTCTGGCAGTGGGACCCCGTATCCCCCATGCTCTCCACCCTCGTCATCGACGTGCTGAACTCGCTTATGCTGCACGCCATGGCGACCGGGCTCCTCCAACGGCTAAGCAACAACCTCACCGCCCCTAGCGTGTCTCTCTACGCCGACGAAATTGCCATCTTCTGTCACCTGAGCGTGGATCAACTGCTCGCTGTCCGAGCCATCCTTCATGTCTTCGGACACGCTTCCGGGCTCCACACCAAAATTTGCCAAATGCTCTGCTTCCCCCATCCACTGCACCGAAGCCGACATGACCAACATAGCGACCGCACTGTCCTGCCCCTTGGCACAATCTCCATTGCCCTACCTCGGACTCCCTCTGTCCGTGCGCAAGGTGCCGTCGTCCGGACTGCAGCCCTTGCTGAATCGCATGGTCAAGAAATTCTCCTCCTGGCGCACCTCCATGCTTTCTAGGGGCGAGCGGCTCGCCTTCATCCGACACGTCCTCTCCGCGATGCCTGCACACGTGCTCATGGAAATGGTGATCTGCAAGCCCGTGCTCAAGCGCATCAACTGCATCATCCGGGACTTCTGTGGCATGGTCGCCGCGAGGCAAACGGCGGCCATTGTCTTGTCAACTGGCAACGGGTCTGTAGACCGCTTGAATACGGTGGGCCAGGCGTCCTGGATCTTCACTGCTTCGGCATAGCACTTCACACGCGCTGGCAGTGGCTGCAACGCACCGACCCCTCTCGCCCGTGGACTCATCTTCAGCTCCCTAACGACCCAGAGGCCTCCGCCATATTTCGCACTTCCACATCCTGGCGCCTCGGAGATGGCCCCTCCTATCTTTTCTGGGAAGACCGATGGCTAGATGGTCAATGCGTCGCGGATATTGCGCCCAATCTCGTCCCGCTCGTGCCCTGCCATCGTCGCCGGACCTGCACCATGGCCGACGGGCTTGCCGAGCGCGCTTGGATCAGGCATATTCAGGCGGCCCTCACGCCTCATGCATCGGTGGAGTATGTCGGCCTTTGGCGCCACCTGCAATCGCTTTCACTCACCGATCAGCCGGACTGCCTCCTTTGGCGTTGGACCGAGAATGGAACCTACTCCGCCAAATCTTGCTACGCGCCTCTCTTCACCGGTTCCATTCGCACTCCGCATTGGAAGCTCACCTGGCGAAGCTGGGCTCCTTTGCGGGTGAAGTTCTTCGCTTGGCTTGCCCTCCAAGATAGGTGCTGGACGGCGGCCCGCCTGGCTAGGCATGGTCTCCCGCATCATGTCGCATGTCTTTTCTACGACCAGGAGATGGAGTCTATGGAGCACATCCTCGTTGGCTGCTCATTCTCGCGACAGGTATGGCATGACTGCTTCTCTTGGTGCTACCCTCACGCCCTGGGCCCGACCTCTAGCGTCCGCTTCTTGGAATGGTGGCATGATGCCATATCCGCGGCTCCAACAACACTTCGGAAAGGGATCGCCTCGCTCATCCTCCTGGTTGCTTGGCTAATCTGGAAGCACCGGAACTCCTATGTCTTCGACGGCACTCCACCCTCCACCTCTCGGCTGCTTCATGAAATCAAGGAGGAAGCTCACTCTTGGGCCAAGGCGGGGGCCAGTGGTCTCGCCACCCTCTTACCGTAGCTGCATGACGATGTTTTTGGGGTTGAGCACACCCATCTTTCCCTCATGCTCACACTAGGATCTTCGCCTATCTTGTGTACGTAGTATCCTAGTGCTCCTCTCCCCATCTCTTTGTAACTCTATTCTCCTCCCTTTTCATGAAAGATATGCAAGCTTTGTGTATTCGCGAAAAAAAATCTTCTCCGAACTCGAGGTGCCACTCGACGCCCTCGCCGGAAGTTCCCAACGCCGAGTTGGTTGCGTCCGCTCTGGGTTTCAGGCCAAGCGGCCGGCGTGTCCGTATATATTGTTGAGTAGAAGTTTGACATGGGAAACGTACTTGCAAGGGTCGAGAGGTTGAGAATCGATGACAACTCATTGTTGGGTTCGCAGGCCGGCCAAAAAAAGCATGCATGCATGTGAACTCCTAGTCGGACCTGTGGTGAGCCATGCCACTTCCTAGGGCGTTCGCTCGTTGCAGTGCGATAGTTGTTCTTCATGGTAGGTTCTACCTCCGAGGATATTCACGAGTATCCAACTGAAGGGCAGTATCGCACTACCACTATGTCAGGCAAGCAACCCCATTGATCATTTCGATACAAACCCATCTTCTCGCTTCTGCTCTCGTTTACTACATTAAGACAACGCATTTCAAACTGCTGTGTGTTGCGGTAGTTGAATCCACTTCCTCTGCCTGACCTGTCATTGCCACAGTAACTGGATGAAACCCACTAGCATGTGTAGGAGTTGATTGAGCCATGTTTGTGTTTGCTACCATGCTATGCTTGCTATGCTTAGAGTCGTGTCAGGTCTGGCTCATCGGGGTGATGAACTAGAATGAATGGTTGTGTCGGTAATGAGAGTGAAGTGTTGAATATGATTTGGTAAAGGTATCGATGAGAGGCCATGTAGGAGTACATGGTGGGTTGTTTCATTGAGGCCATCCTTAAGAACTGAGATCTGTATGTGTGATTTAAGATCAGCTACTACCACACGTTGGGCCCGAAACCAACGGACCCTCTCGACTTATTAAGCACTCTTGTCCTCTGTCCAGGAGTTGTAAGTAGTTTCTGGTGTTTGTAGTATGCTGGAGGCCGTGCGCAATGCTGACCTTAGGGGTGGGCTGTTGTCAGGACCCCGACTCAATGCCACATCGATCTAGCATGTAACACCTCATATCACCTTGCGGCCTCACGCACGGTATTCCCACGGGTGTCGCCTTACCTTAGCCCGGGACCGTTTGCGCCTTTTGGCACACGTATATGACAGTGTCGCTAGCATCCATATGATAAGGAGCCCGGGCTGACGTGGCTAGTCGTAAACCCAAAGTGGCACAGGCTTAAAGGGACAGGCATCCATGACCCAGCATCGAACGTGTCGGTCATCAGCGAGTGAATCCAGGCTGTAGCACTGGGCTAGCAGGACTCCGGTGAACCGGGCTGTAGCGGGCTAGCAGGACTCCGGTATTCATCGCGTGACATTTCCCCGAAGGGACAGACACAGGATCGAAGAAGGACACATGCCGGCCTGCCTAAGTGTTCCGGAGCAGTAGCAAGCTACCAGGGCTCAGTGGAAGCACTAGGAGACATTTCCCGGTAAGAGAGGCTACTAAGAATAAACAACTAGGTAGTCAGATCCCACACATAACAATACACATTACACGTACGCATAACATGCAAGTATGTGCTGTACAACATGGCATCACAGCATAACTCAACAACTCATATAGATAAAGGCTCAGAAGAGCCGTCATAGCAATTATTACAAATAGGGGTCACATGACCCAACAGTCAGAGCAATCAAGCAACAAGCGGAAGCATTACATGTCTGAGTACAGACATCTATAAATGAAAAAGGCTAAAAGCCTGACTATCTACAACATCCGATCAAGATCGTAGCTGAGGTACTAGCTACTAGTCGAAGCCCGTGAGAACACTAGTAAGACCGAAGTCTCCGCTGCAAAAACATAAGTAAAGCAACATGAGTACAAAGGTACTCAGCAAGACTTACATCAGATCCTATCATACATGCATTTGTATCAAGAGGGTAATGTGGGGTTTAGTTGCAGCAAGCCAGCTTTGACTCTGTGGCTATCCTGTTCTACGACTACCAGAAACTCTTGAGGTGAAACAACGTACACGAGTCCACTAATCACCACACAATACACTACTATGGATTCATCCTCGTCTCCCTACGAGAAGGCCATCCATAGCACTCACACATGTCTTGAGCATTTTATAGTATCCACTTCAAGTTGTCTATGTACCATGTAAGCATGTATAAGTTGGTTTTTCATGCATGAAACTAGTACAGATGGAAAGATTGCATTTTTCTGATAATTTTTCATATATAAATTATTTTAATCTGAGTTACGGTTGAAATGATATGAATTTTTGAAGTTTAAAACAATTTCTGGAATTTTCTGATTAAATTTAATTCCAGAAATCATATTATAGCGCCAGCATGACGTCAGCACGACGTCAGCGGTCAACTGGGCTGGTCCGGGTCAAACCTAACATGTGGGACCCACACGTCAGTGACAGGGGGGTTAACAGGGGTTAATTTAGTTTAATTAAAAGGTTAGGGGGGGTCGGGCCCACTGGTCAGCGACCCTGGGGTGTCAAACCCGGTCAACTCGCCGGCGTTTAGCCGCCGGCGAGGCCCGAGACGGCGGAACGCCGCGGGAATCACCCACAGGGCTCCGTTCGAGGCGTGTTTAGGCTCTTCGAAGAGCTGGCGATGCGGCGCGTCGAGTAGTGCCCTCGGCCGGAGCTGGGGTGGCCGAGAACGACGTCGGCGACCACGTTTGCGGCCGCCGGAGTTCGGCTGTGTTCGGGGGCGCGGCTGCAGCGTGCAAATGCGCGAACTAAAACGCTAGCGGGGCACTACGAGGTGTGGCGAGAGTGCTAGGCGCACTGGCGTGGCCAAAAGGTCGCCGGAGCAACGCCGGCGACAAGCTCGAGCGGAGGCGAGCTTCGGCCATGGCGGAATTGAGGCCTAGACGGCGTAATCGCGAGGAGGGGGAGAAGGGTTCGAAGCAGAGGCTCACGGGGAGGTCGATGGGCTGGTCGGCTTGCTCGGGGAAGAGTCGGAGACGACGGACGGGCGCCGATGATCTCGGGCGGCCGACGACGAAGATGACGGCGATGGCGGCTCCTCGGGGCACCCCGGCTTGCGTGGCTCGGCGAGGAGGTAGCTGGCGATGAGGCGGAGCTCCTGGGCACGACGGGGAGGCGAGGGGGAGGCGGTGGCTATGGCCACGGCGTGCGGCGGCGACGGCAGCACTTCGGGCGCGGGGAGAGGGAGAGATGCAGGGGAGGGAGAGAAACGAGAGAGCGAGGGAGAGATCCGGGGCGGTGCTGGGCGCTTCTGGCGAGGCCAGGGCGTCGAGGGGGAGGGCACGCAGGCAGCTGCCGTGGCGCGCATGCGCGCGGTGTGCGGCGACCACGCGCCCTGTCCCTCTGGCACGAGGAGGGGGACGACTGGCGTCGGCCAGTCAGCTGGGCCGAGCTACTGGGACGATCGGGTAAGTGGCCCAGGTAAGTCTCTCTCCCCTTTTCTGTTTTCTTTTCTAATTTTCTGACATTTGTTTGGTTTAATAAAAATACTAAACCATTTTATTTTATTATGCCAATTTTTGTAGGGGCTAATGGTATTATTCCAGAGCTCCTCAACAAATGGCACAATTTTTGGACCATATTTCATATATATAGAAATATATTTCCAATGCAAATATTTATCGAATTAATCCAAATGGCCAAAATAAATATCCATGAGCTCCTAAAAATATTGTTTTGATTTTTATCTCTATCCAATATTTTTAGAGGGCACCATGAGCATTTTCTTGGACCCTTTTGGAGAAATTTTTATTTGGGTCATTTTCAAAAATGATTCTGAGGGTTCCACCAATCCTCATTTCAAATTTAAATGAAATTTAAATATGATGCACAAATGGCTAGCTAGTCTAAGTCATACCAGACTAGGGATGTGACAACTCGCCCCCACTTGAAAGAATCTCGTCTCGAGATTCAGGGGTCGACGGAAAGAAAGCGGGGTACTCCAGTCGAAGACGATCTTCTCGCTCCCAAGTAGCTTCTCTCTCGGAATGATGAGACCACTGAACTTTGAGAAACTTGATGTTCTGACGTCGAGTGACACGCTCTGCTTGATCAAGAATGCGAACCGGGTACTCTCGGTATGTGAGGTTATCTTGGAGATCAAGCGTTTCGTGGTCCACTCCACGGATAGGATCCGAGAAGCAACGCCTGAGTTGAGAGACGTGGAAGACATCATGAACTCGAGAAAGATGTGGGGGTAGTTCCAACTGGTAGGCAACCTCTCCTCGTTTGGCGAGAATGCGAAAGGGACCAATGTAACGAGGAGCCAACTTGCCCTTGATACCGAAACGTTGGGTACCCTTCAAAGGAGTAACCCGAAGGTAAGCTTGGTCGCCAATTTCATAGGTCATATCCTTATGATGACGATCGTACTGGCTCTTCTGACGAGACTGGGCTGTTTTCAAATTCTCACGAATGATGCGAACTTGCTCTTCTGCCTCCTGGATCATATCCGGTCCAAAGAATTGTCTTTCACCGGTTTCTGACCAGTTCAAAGGTGTTCGACATCTTCGTCCATAGAGAACCTCAAAAGGAGCTTGCTTGAGGCTGGATTGGTAGCTATTGTTATAAGCAAACTCGGCGAAAGGAAGACATTTTTCCCAATCCATACCGAATGAGATAACGCAAGCTCTGAGCATGTCTTCGAGAATTTGATTGACCCGTTCCGCCTGACCACTCGACTGAGGGTGGAAAGCGGTACTGAAGGAAAGATGGGTTCCCATGGCAGTTTGGAAACTCTCCCAGAAATGAGAAGTGAAAAGACTGCCACGGTCTGAATTGATCTCTAGTGGAACACCATGAAGTGACACTATTCGAGAAATATATAAGTCAGCAAGCTGACTAGCAGTGATATTTTCTCGAACAGGGAGGAAGTGAGCCACTTTGGAAAGACGATCAATGACTACGAAGATAGCGTTATTCCCTCTCTTGGTCCTGGGAAAGCCGGTGATGAAGTCCATACCAACTTTATCCCATTTCCATTCAGGAATAGCTAAAGGCTGAAGGGTGCCAGCAGGTCTTTGATGCTCTGCCTTAACGCGACGACATACGTCACATTTAGCAATGAACTCAGCGATTTCTCTCTTCATCCTAGTCCACCAGAACCTCTGGCGTAGGTCCTGATACATCTTAGTACTACCAGGATGAATCGTGAGAGAAGATTCATGCGCCTCCTTAAGAATCAATTGTCGCAGATGTTGATTCTTGGGAACCACCAAGCGATTCTCAAAGAAAACAACACCACGATCATCCATAGAGAAACATCCACCAACTCCCTTTTTAATGTTTCTCTTAATGCGGATAACCCCCCTATCAAACTTCTGGTCAGAGATGATCTGATCCTCAAGGGTAGGTTTCGCCACCAAGGTAGAAAGGAATCCGCGAGGAGCAATGTGAAGGTTAAGCTTACAGAATTCCTCATGGAGAAGTGGTTGGCCTTGCCGCAACATGAGATTGTTGCAATAGGATTTACGACTTAGAGCATCAGCCATGACATTGGCCTTGCCTGGGGTTTAGGTAATCCCTAGATCATAATCTGTGATCAACTCCAACCAACGTCTTTGCCTAAGGTTCAGATCCGGTTGGGTGAAGATATACTTGAGACTCTGGTGATCGGTGTAGATCTCGCAACGTTTACCAAGGAGGTAATGTCGCCAGGTCTTGAGTGTATAGACTACGGCTGCAAGCTCTAGATCATGTGTAGGATAATTCTCCTCATGTGGATGCAACTGTCGGGATGCATAGGCAATCACATGACGATCCTGCATAAGAATGCAACCTAGTCCCTGTCGTGAGGCGTCGCAGTAGATAATAAAGTCTTTAGTGAAATCCGGTGGCACAAGTATGGGAGCAGAAGTCAGGCGTCTTTTCAGTTCCTGAAAACTGTACTCACACTGTGGGGACCACTCGAACTTTTTATCTTTCTTGAGAAGTTCCGTGAGGGGTTTGGCTACTTTGGAGAAGTTTTCAACAAAGCGGCGATAATAGCTGGCTAGACCAAGGAAACTCCTAACTTGTTTAACAGTCTCAGGTGGAGTCCAATCGAGAATGGCTTGAACTCTCTCGGGATTGACAGCAATGCCCTTACCAGAGATTACGTGGCCTAAGTAGGTCACTTCTGGCAACCAAAATTCACACTTGGAGAACTTGGCATAAAGGCGGTGTTCTCTGAGTTTTTCTAAAACAAGTCTAAGATGTTCGGCATGCTCTTCCTCGTTCTTCGAGTAAATAAGAATATCATCGAGGTAAACCACGACGAACTTATCTAAGTACTCCATGAAGATCGAGTTCATCAAGCGGGAGAATGTGGCTGGGGCGTTGGTTAGGCCAAAGGACATGACGGTGTACTCGTACTGGCCATAACGAGTGACAAAAGCTGTCTTGGGAATGTCCCCGTTTCTGATCTTGATTTGATGGTAGCCTAATCTTAAATCCATCTTGGAGAAGACTGAGGATCCAGCGAGCTGTTCATACAGGTCGTTGATCCTGGGAAGCGGATACTTGTTCTTTATCGTGACCAAATTAACGGGACGATAATCTACAACCATCCGGTCCGTACCGTCTTTCTTCTTGACAAAGAGGACGGGGCAAGCCCAAGGAGAAGAACTAGGACGGATGAAACCCTTTTGCAAGGACTCATCGAGTTGTTTCTTAAGCTCGGCTAGTTCTAGGGGTGCCATCTTGTAAGGTCTCCGGGAGATTGGAGCTATTCCTGGGATAAGATCTATGACGAACTCTACATCTCTGTCAGGCGGAACACCTGGCAGTTCCTCTGGAAAGACATCCGGAAAGTCACGGACTACCGGGATATCTTCAAGGTCTGGAAGAGGGCTGGCATTAAGAGAATAGAGCTGACGCTTTGCAACTCTAGTGGAGACGGTGACTATCTTGCCAGATGGGTGTGTAAGTTGAACAGATCTTGTGTAACAATCAATCTTGGCATGATGAGCTGTCATCCAGTCCATACCCAAGATGATGTTAATATCTGAAGACTTGAGGGCTACAAGTGATGCAAGGAATACAAGTCTGTCAACAAGGATTTCGTTACCATGGCTGATTCTGGTGGTCTGCCATCTAGACCCTGGGGTTTGGATTTCAAGCGGAGTTGGCATATCGCAAAATGACATGTCGTGCAAACGAGCATAGCCTTCAGAAATGAAGGAGTGAGATGCTCCAGTATCGAATAGAACTGATGCTGGGTGACAATTGACAAGGAGTGTACCAAGAACGACATCCGGATCATCATGAGCGTCTTTAGCTGAGACGTGATGCACACGTCCACGTTCAGTGGAAACTGACTTGACACTGATCATCTTGCGTGATGGCTTAACGCAGCCAACAGTCTTCTCGGGCTGGGGTGGAGCATAACTAGTCTAAGAGCAGTCACGTGCATAGTGTCCTGGCTTCCCGCATGTGAAGCAAGTCCCTGAGGTTGGACGGGGACCCGCACTAACAAACGGTCTACCAGTAGGCCTGGGTGGAACATACGACTGAGCTGGAGGAGGCACCACATGAGATGACCTCGGTGTATAACCGGAAGGAAGAGCGGAGTTTGGAACCCAAATCCGGCGTTTCTGGGAACTAGAGCCAGAGGGAGATCCCAAATCACGGGTGTGCTTACGAGACTCCTCGTAAGTGAGTTGAGCTGTCTCTGCATTGATGGCCTTGTTCACAAGGGCTTGGAATGTATCACAATGATGCATGTGGAGATCATGACGCAACTTGGGGTTGAGACCCTTCCGGAACCTAGCTTGCTTCTTGGCGTCCGTGGACACTTCTTCTGTGGCATAGCGGGCAAGGTTCTCGAACTCTCTGCTATAAGCATCAACAGCCATCTTACTCTGGGTGAAACTGCAGAACTCTTCTCTCTTGCGATCAAGGAGGGCCTGGGGAATGTGACGCTCGCGAAAAGCCTCAGTGAAATCCTTCCAGGTAGGAATCTGGCCGGCTGGAAGCATAGCCTCATAGTTCTGCCACCAAAGACTAGCAGGACCTTCCAGGTGGTATGCAGCATAGGTGACCTTGTCATCTTCAGCTACGCTCGCGGAATGCAGCTTATGAGTGATGCTACGGAGCCAGTCATCTGCGTCGAGTGGCTCGATGGAATGATGAAAGGTAGGTGGGTGCAAGCGAATGAAGTCATGAATGGTAGCAGACCCTTTGGACTGATGTGCAGTGTTCTCCTCGATACGTGCCAACAAGCGGTTGGACTCACGCTTGTTCCTCTCCATCTCTAACATGAACTCTGTCAACGAAGGCTGGTCAGGAGGACCCTCATCCCTACCATCTCCGTGGTTCTGGCTACGAACAACAGAACTTGATGACATCCTGGTGAAACGAAACCAGCGACGGAATCAGCATTAACTATGGACTGTAGAATGTAGGACAAGGAATTAGTATCTCTCGAACTCCTAGGAAAATTCCGGCAGCATAACGGCAGTAAAATGCACAGAATGAGACATCCTACTAAAAATGGGGTGGTAACATACTCATCAGCATTACTCAAGATTCTGAGATCATACTAAGCAGACTACACCGGAAATACTTAAAACTGGGATATGACTCTGATCAACCAATCCTATGGGACTACGAAGTAGTAACACGTGATCCTGATAGACGGAAGAGAAGCCTAGTTCCTTAACCCTGTAGGAAAGATAGGATGACTCAGATCAGAAGGCCATGAGGTATAAGGAGTAAAAGAGCCTTACGTTCCTTCCCACAATCAATTCCCTTATATAACTAAAAGATTTCTAGACTCAACTTCGACCAGTATGGCTTGGTAAACCTACAGGCAGTCAGGCTCTGATACCAAAGCTGTCAGGACCCCGACTCAATGCCACATCGATCTAGCATGTAACACCTCATATCACCTTGCGGCCTCACGCACGGTATTCCCACGGGTGTCGCATTACCTTAGCCCGGGACCGTTTGCGCCTTTTGGCACACGTATATGACAGTGTCGCTAGCATCCATATGATAAGGAGCCCGGGCTGACGTGGCTAGTCGTAAACCCAAAGTGGCACAGGCTTACAGGGACAGGCATCCATGACCCAGCATCGAACGTGTCGGTCATCAGCGAGTGAATCCAGGCTGTAGCACTGGGCTAGCAGGACTCCGGTGAACCGGGCTGTAGCGGGCTAGCAGGACTCCGGTATTCATCGCGTGACATTTCCCCGAAGGGACAGACACAGGATCAAAGAAGGACACATGCCGGCCTGCCTAAGTGTTCCGGAGCAGTAGCAAGCTACCAGGGCTCAGTGGAAGCACTAGGAGACATTTCCCGGTAAGAGAGGCTACTAAGAATAAACAACTAGGTAGTCAGATCCCACACATAACAATACACATTACACGTACGCATAACATGCAAGTATGTGCTGTACAACATGGCATCACAGCATAACTCAACAACTCATATAGATAAAGGCTCAGAAGAGCCGTCATAGCAATTATTACAAATAGGGGTCACATGACCCAACAGTCAGAGCAATCAAGCAACAAGCGGAAGCATTACATGTCTGAGTACAGACATCTATAAATGAAAAAGGCTGAAAGCCTGACTATCTACAACATCCGATCAAGATCGTAGCTGAGGTACTAGCTACTAGTCAAAGCCCATGAGAACACTAGTAAGACCGAAGTCTCCGCTGCAAAAACATAAGTAAAGCAACATGAGTACAAAGGTACTCAGCAAGACTTACATCAGATCCTATCATACATGCATTTGTATCAAGAGGGTAATGTGGGGTTTAGTTGCAGCAAGCCAGCTTTGACTCTGTGGCTATCCTGTTCTACGACTACCAGAAACTCTTGAGGTGAAACAACGTACACGAGTCCACTAATCACCACACAATACACTACTATGGATTCATCCTCGTCTCCCTACGAGAAGGCCATCCATAGCACTCACACATGTCTTGAGCATTTTATAATATCCACTTCAAGTTGTCTATGTACCATGTAAGCATGTATAAGTTGGTTTTTCATGCATGAAACTAGTACAGATGGAAAGATTGCATTTTTCTGATAATTTTTCATATATAAATTATTTTAATCTGAGTTACGGTTGAAATGATATGAATTTTTGAAGTTTAAATCAATTTCTGGAATTTTCTGATTAAATTTAATTCCAGAAATCATATTATAGCACCAGCATGACGTCAGCACGACGTCAGCGGTCAACTGGGCTGGTCCGGGTCAAACCTGACGTGTGGGACCCACACGTCAGTGACAGGGGGGTTAACAGGGGTTAATTTAGTTTAATTAAAAGGTTAGGGGGGGTCGGGCCCACTGGTCAGCGACCCTGGGGGGTCAAACCCGGTCAACTCGCCGGCGTTTAGCCGCCGGCGAGGCCCGAGACGGCGGAACGCCGCGGGAATCACCCACAGGGCTCCGTTCGAGGCGTGTTTAGGCTCTTCAAAGAGCTGGCAATGCGGCGCGTCGAGTAGTGCCCTCGGCCGGAGCTGGGGTGGCCGAGAACGACGTCGGCGACCACGTTTGCGGCCGCCGGAGTTCGGCTGTGTTCGGGGGCGCGGCTGCAGCGTGCAAATGCGCGAACTAAAACGCTAGCGGGGCACTACGAGGTGCGGCGAGAGTGCTAGGCGCACTGGTGTGGCCAAAAGGTCGCCGGAGCAACGCCGGCGACAAGCTCGAGCGGAGGCGAGCTTCGGCCATGGCGGAATTGAGGCCTAGACGGCGTAATCGCGAGGAGGGGGAGAGGGGTTCGAAGCAGAGGCTCACGGGGAGGTCGATGGGCTGGTCGGCTTGCTCGGGGAAGAGTCGGAGACGACGGACGGGCGCCGACGATCTCGGGTGGCCGACGACGAAGATGACGGCGATGGCGGCTCCTCGGGGCACCCCGGCTTGCGTGGCTCGGCGAGGAGGTAGCTGGCGACGAGGCGGAGCTCCTGGGCACGACGGGGAGGCGAGGGGGAGGCGGTGGCTATGGCCACGGCGTGCTGCGGCGACGGCAGCGCTTCGGGCGCGGGGAGAGGGAGAGATGCAGGGGAGGGAGAGAAACGAGAGAGCGAGGGAGAGATCCGGGGCGGTGCTGGGCGCTTCTGGCGAGGCCAGGGGGTCGAGGGGGAGGGCACGCAGGCAGCTGCCGTGGCGCGCATGCGCGCGGTGTGCGGCGACCACGCGCCCTGTCCCTCTGGCGCAAGGAGGGGGACGACTGGCGTCGGCCAGTCAGCTGGGCCGAGCTACTGGGACGATCGGGTAAGTGGCCCAGGTAAGTCTCTCTCCCCTTTTCTGTTTTCTTTTCTAATTTTCTGACATTTGTTTGGTTTAATAAAAATACTAAACCATTTTATTTTATTATGCCAATTTTTGTAGGGGCTAATGGTATTATTCCAGAGCTCCTCAACAAATGGCACAATTTTTGGACCATATTTCATATATATAGAAATATATTTCCAATGCAAATATTTATCGAATTAATCCAAATGGCCAAAATAAATATCCATGAGCTCCTAAAAATATTGTTTTGATTTTTATCTCTATCCAATATTTTTAGAGGGCACCATGAGCATTTTCTTGGACCCTTTTGGAGAAATTTTTATTTGGGTCATTTTCAAAAATGATTCTGAGGGTTCCACCAATCCTCATTTCAAATTTAAATGAAATTTAAATATGATGCACAAATGGCTAGCTAGTCTAAGTCATACCAGACTAGGGATGTGACAGCTGTGATGCGGTAGGCTCGTGGCACGGTGTACCGAGTCGCCCGTTTGGTGTCTCGGGAACCCTACACACATCGTTTGGGGCCGTTGAGGACACCCCGGCCGGATTTCCTTGCGGATGGAACCCGAATAGGCGATAAACCTGGACTAGGGACTCGTGTGTTTAGTCAGGTCGTGGCCGACACCCTCACTGGGCTTCCGCTTGAAGGTTGCCGAGTACATGTCGTGTAGCGGCGATAAGTGGTGAACGCATGTGTGAAGAAGTACACCCCTGCAGGATATAAAACTATTCGAATAGCCACGTCCGCGGTAAAGGACTACTTGGTCGCTTATGCAGTTCATAAACAAGTTAATGGTTACTACTAAAAGACTCAAGATAAGCGTGAGTACCGCAGATGGCCCTCCCGTTGGATGATGAGGGAGGATACACGGTGGAGTATTGTGAATTTGTGATGGTGATTAGTGTACTCGTGTGCGAAAACTATTTTCCAAGTGGTGTCTCGTAGGATAGCTTAGCCAAGAGTTAAAGATGGCTTGCTGCAATAACTCCACTACCTTCTTGAGAATGTGCATGTATAGTAGGATCTGTTGTAAGACTTGCTGAGTACCATTGTACTCATGTTTCTCTAATTACTGTTTTCAGACGACAACACCGCCCCCTCTGACGGGTTTTATGTAGATCTGGATCTTGATGAGTGACTTGCCACCCAGGTGGTGATTTCGAGCCATGGAGGGCCTATGTAGATAGACAGGCTTCGTCAAGCCTTCTTTCTTTCTAGTTGTCTGTACTCAGACAAGTTTGCTTCCGCATGTGCTTGTATGTTTGTATGACTTGAGTGTCGGGTCCTGTGATCCTACCTGTATGAACATGTTATGTATGGCTCTCTGGAGCCTTTAAATAAAGTACTTTGAGTTGTAGAGTTTTGTTGTGATGCCATGTTGTATTTACACATATCGAGCATATTGTGTGTATGATTGAAATGCTTGGTATGTGTGGGATCCGACAATCTAGTTGTTTATCCTTGGTAGCCTCTCTTATGGGGAAATGTAGTCTAGTGCTTCCATGAGCCATAGTAGCCCGCTACAGCCCAGTTCACCGGAGTCCTGCTAGCCCAACACTACTACTCCAGAACACTTGACTGGCCGGCATGTGTTTCACTTCGTTCCTCTGTCTGTCCCTTTGGAGAAATGTCACGCGGTGACATCCGGAGTCCTGCCTAGCCTGCTACAGCCCAGGTTCTCGGAGTCCTGTTAGCCCAGTGCTACAGCCCGGATTCATGACTAGCCATGTCGGCCCGGGTTCTCTGTCATATGGATGGTAGCGACACTATCATATACATGAGCCAAAAGGCGCAAACGGTCCCAGGCCATGGTAAGGCGACACCCGTGGGAATACCGTGCGTGAGGCCGCAAAGTGATATGATGTGTTACAGGCTAGATCGATGTGACTTAGAATCGGGTTCCTCACAGCGTTAGCATCAGAGCCGGACTGCTTGTAGGTTCGTTAAGCCAAATTGGTCGATGTCGAGTCTAGAAATGGTTTAGTTATATGTAGGGGAATTGATTATGGGAGGGACGTAAGGCCCTTTTTACTCCTTTACCTTATGCTCTCTAATCTGAGTCATTCTCTTCTCATTCTACATGGGTTAAGGACTAGGCTCTCCTTTCTCTATCAGGTTCACTTGTTACTAATCCGTAGTAACTTATAGGGTTGTTGGTTACAAACCTAGTTCAGTTTCTACTACTTTTAGTATGTTGTCAGTTGAACCAGAACCTTGATATGATGTTGTTGAGTGGTTTTGCAAACTGTTGTGAATGTCTCAAATCTTTTTCTAAGCATTTACAGCCGTTATGCTATCTGATTTCTCCTCGAAAATTCTAATGCCTTTGCGTTTTTCCATGCTTTCAGATGGCCACCCATTCCCAGAATCAAGTGGTTCATCTGACTCGGTTCCTTGATGCACCTGGTCACACGGCCATGCTGTTCCGAGTGATGCTCGAGACAGGCTATCGATGGTATCCTGAGTATACCGTCAAGGAGCAGTTTCGAGACTTTAAATAGAGCCAATACCTTTGTACAGTCAGGATATACCCTTCATATCCTGGAGCTACTGAACCCCTCCATTGCTCATATGGACTTGGGGTTACCATCGAGATGTCCGTGCAGGACGCAACTTACTCGATGATGACTATCATACAAGCCAGAACTGCCTTGCTTCGGAACACTGATTTCCGCTATATGCCAGCATCACTCCCTGGGGCACAAGGGTACTATCAAGCTATTTACTGTGACTCTACCCATGAGGATTCACTACTCTGCACCACCATCGAGATGCTTGAGGACAAGGACCATGAGAATCGTGCCTTGCGAATGGAGTTCTTCAATGCTCGTTCTGATCACTAGGCCACTTTGACACGGTTTGCACCTGCCGTGCAGGCTGTGTATATGTACATGAGGGACTTGTACCCCGAGTGGTATGGTCTGCCAGATTGTATGGACTGGCGTGATGTAGGAGGCATCACCCCTCCCCGTGGACCCTGTCTTCCACCGTTTGTTGGACCAAGGCCACATCCGAGTCCTTATGGACCGCAAGCTCCACAGGACCGACTGTTTCCAGATGATCATGTTCAGCTCCCAGGACATGGTGGTAATCTCTATGAAGATTACTACGGAGACGTCTGAGTTGGTAGTAGCTTCACTAGTATTGTAACAGTGGTATTCTCCACAGTCTTGCTTGACTCATGGGATACAACTTGGTGTGTATCACGTTCCGGAGGTGTAGAAAAATAATGTATAGGAGCTTGTAATGCCTCCGATGAGATGTATCATCTTTCATCGTAGTTGTACTCTAGCCTGGGCTTGTACTAAACTATGTATGGTGTGTATGACCGTTGGTATATATATGGCAGTTTCTATATTACCATGTCATACGGATGAACATCTCTGCATTCCGTGTTATCCATTACATTCCGCACTTCCTTGCCAAGATTGTGCCATCCTTGTCTAAACCATTGTCTTGTTTTTCCTAGGATGGTCAACACCCTCAACAACCCTGATGTCCAGGCGCAGGGTGAAGCCAGTGCAGCTAGGGATGAGAATCTGCCTCAACCGCCTTCTCTGGCCGAAGTTATGCTGGAGGCAGAAAGAAACAAGCGAGAGACCAACCGCTTGCTAGAACGAATTGAGCAAAATACTGCACGTCATCGGAGGAACGACTTGGTGTCAATCAATGACTTTGTCAAGTTGTACCCACCGAAGTTTAATCATTCCATCGAGCCCCTCGATGTGGATGATTGGCTCACCCATAAGCTACATTCTACCAACATAGCCGAAGCTGATAAGGTTACCTACGCTGCCTATCACCTGGAAGGCCCTGCTAGCCTTTGGTGGGAAAATTTTGAGGCTCTGCGCCCGGCTGGCCAAATCACTACTTGGGCTGAATTCAATGAGGCTTTCAGTGAGCATCACATTCCGGAGGGTCTCATGGATCGTAAGCGGGAGGAATTCTGTAACTTTACCCAAGGCAGACTGACCGTCGATGCATACAGCCGTGAGTTTGGTAATCTGGCACGTTATTGCTACCTCTTGAGCACTTCGTTGGATTTCCCCGAAGAGGAAATGATGATGCAGCAAAGTAATGTAAGTATTTCCCTCAGTTTTTGAGAACCAAGGTATCAATCCAGTAGGAGGTTGCGCGGGCGTCCCTATTACCTGCACAAAGCAAATAACTCCTCGCAACCAATGCGATAAGGGGTTGTCAATCCCTTCACGGTCACTTACGAGAGTGAGATCTGATAGATATGATAAGATAAGATTTTTGGTATTTTTGTGATAAAGATGCAAAGTAAAATAAAGGCAAAGTAAAAAGCAAAGGAAATAACTAAGTATTAGAAGATTAATATGATGAAGATAGACCCGGGGGCCATAGGTTTCACTAGTGGCTTCTCTCAAGAGCATAAGTATTTTACGGTGGGTGAACGAGTTACTGTTGAGCAATTGACAGAATTGAGCATAGTTATGAGAATATCTAGGTATGGTCATATATATAGGCATCACGTCCGAGACAAGTAGACCGAATCCTGCCTGCATCTACTACTATTACTCCACTCATTGACCGCTATCCATCATGCATCTAGAGTATTAAGTTCATGAAAACAGAGTAACGCCTTAAGCAAGATGACATGATGTAGAGGGATAAATTCATGCAATATGATAAAAACCCCATCTTGTTATCCTCGATGGCAACAATACAATACGTGCCTTGCTGCCCCTACTGTCACTGGGAAAGGACACCGCAAGATTGAACCGAAAGCTAAGCACTTCTCACATTGCAAGAAAGATCAATCTAGTAGGCCAAACCAAACTGATAATTCGAAGAGACTTGCAAAGATAACCAATCATACATAAAAGAATTCAGAGAAGATTCAAATATTGTTCATAGATAATCTTGATCATAAACCCACAATTCATCGGTCTTAACAAACACACCGCAAAAAGAAGATTACATTGAATAGATCTCCACAAGAGAGGGGGAGAACATTGTATTGAGATCCAAAAAGAGAGAAGAAGCCATATAGCTAATAACGATGGACCCGAAGGTCTGAGGTAAACTACTCACACTTCATCGGAGAGGCTATGGTATTGATGTAGAAGCCCTCCGTGATGGATACCCCCTTCGGTGGAGCTCCGAAACAGGCCCCAAGATGGGATCTCGTGGATACAGGAAGTTACGGGGGTGGAATTAGGGTTTTGGCTCCGTATATGATCGTTTGGGGGTACGTACGTACATATAGGAGGAAGGAGTACACTGGTGGAGCAACAGGGGGCCCACGAGGGTGGAGGGCGCGCCTGGGGGGGGGGGGGTAGGCGCGCCCCCTACCTCGTGGCCTCCTCCTTTGTTTCTTGACGTAGGGTCCAAGTCTCCTAGATCATGTTCAGTGAGAAAATCACGTTCCCGAAGGTTTCATTCTGTTTGGACTCCGTTTGATATTCCTTTTCTTCGAAACCCTAAAATAGGCAAAAAAAAAAGCAATTCTGGGCTGGGCCTCCGGTTAATAGGTTAGTCCCGCAAATAATATAAAAGTGGATAATAAAGCCCAATAATGTCCAAAACAGTAGATAATATAGCATGGAGCAATCAAAAATTATAGATACATTGGAGACGTATCAAGCATCCCCAAGCTTAATTCCTGCTCGCCCTCGAGTAGGTAAATGATAAAAACAGAATTTTTGATGTGGAATGCTACTTGGCATAATTTTAATGTAATTCTTCTTAATTATGGTATGAATATTCAAATCTGAAAGATTCAAGATAAAAGTTCATATTGACATAAAAATAATAATACTTCGAGCATACTAACAAAGCAATCATGTCTTCTCAAAATAACATGGCCAAAGAAAGTTATCACTACAAAATCATATAGTCTGGCTATGCTCTTTCTTCACCACACAAAGTATTCAAATCATGCACAACCCCAATGACAAGCCAAACAATTGTTTCATACTTTTGACATTCTCAAACTTTTTCAATCTTCACGCAATACATGAGCGTGAGCCATGGATATATCACTATAGGGGGAATAGAATGGTGGTTGTGGAGAAGACAAAAAGGGAGAAGATAGTCTCACATCAACTAGGCGTATCAACGGGCTATTGAGATGCCCATCAATAGATATCAATGTGAGTGAGTAGGGATTGCCATGCAATGGATGCACTAGACCTATAAGTATATGAAAGCTCAACAAAAGAAACTAAGTGTGTGTGCATCCAACTTGCTTGCTCATGAAGACCTAGGGCATTTTGAGGAAGCCCATCATTGGAATATACAAGCCAAGTTCTATAATGAAAAATTCCCACTAGTATATGAAAGTGACGAAATGAGAGACTCTCTACTATAAAGATCATGGTGCTACTTTGAAGCACAAGTGTGGTAAAAGGACAGTAGCATTGTCCCTTCTCTCTTTTTCTCTCATTTTTCTTATTTGGGCCTTTTCTCTTTTTTGATGGCCTCTTTTCTTTCTCTTTTTTTATTGTTCGTCCGGAGTTTCATCCCGACTTGTGGGGGAATCATAGTCTCCATCATCCTTTCCTCACTTGGGACAATGCTCTAATAATGATGATCATCACACTTTTATTTTCTTACAACTCAACAATTACAACTCGATACTTAGAACAAAATATGACTCTATATGAATGCCTCCGGCGGTGTACCGGGATATGCATTAACTCATGAGTGACATGTATGAAAGAATTATGAATGGTTGCTTTGCCACAAATACAATGTCAACTACATGATCATGCAAAGCAATATGACAATGATGGAGTGTTTCATAATAAACGGAACAGTGGAAAGTTGCATGGCAATATATCTCGGAATGGCTATGGAAATGCCATAATAGGTAGGTATGGTGGCTGTTTTGAGGAAGGTATATGGTGGGTGTATGATACCGGCGAAAGGTGCGTGGTATTAGAGAGGCTAGCAATGGTGGAAGGAAGAAAAGTGTGTATAATCCATGGACTCCACATTAGTCATAAAGAACTCATATACTTATTGCAAAAATCTACAAGTTATCAAAGCAAAGTATTACGCGCATGCTCCTAGGGGGATAGATTGGTAGGAAAAGACCATCGCTCGTCCCCGACCGCCACTCATAAGGAAGATAATCAATAAATAAATCATGCTCCGACTTCAGCACATAACGGTTCACCATACGTGCATGCTACGGGAATCACAAACTTTAACACAAGTATTTCTCAAATTCACAACTACTCAACTAGCACAACTTTAATATCACCATCTTCATATCTCAAAACAATTATCAAGCATCAAACTTCTCATAGCATTCAACACACTCATAAGAGAATTTTATTATTAATCTTGTATACCTAGCATATAAGGATTTTTTAAGCAAATTACCATTCTATTTAAGACTGTAAAAATAATCTAAGTGAAGCATGAGAGATCAATAGTTTCTATAAAACAAATCCACCACCGTGCTCTAAAAGATATAAGTGAAGTACTAGAGCAAAACTATATAACTCAAATGATATAAGCGAAGCACATAGAGTATTCTAACAAATTCGAAATCATGTATGGCTCTCTCAAAAGGTGTGTACAGCAAGGATGATTGTGGTAAACTAGCAAATAAAGACTCAAATAATACAAGACGCTCGAAGCAAAACACATATCATGTGGTGAATAAAAATATAGCTCCAAGTAAAGTTATCGATAGAAGTAGACGAAAGAGGGGATGCCTTCCGGGGCATCCCCAAGCTTTGGCTTTTAGGTGTCCTTAGATTATCCTGGGGGTGCCATGGACATCCCCAAGCTTAGGCTATTGCAACTCCTTGTTCCATAATCCATCAAATCTTTACCCAAAACTTGAAAACTTCACAACACAAAACTCAAACTAGAAAATTTCGTGATCTTCGTTAGCGAAAGAAAACAAAAGACCACTTCAAGGTACTGTAATGAACTCATTCTTTATTTATATTGGTGTTAAACCTATGGTATTACAACTTCTATATGGTTTATAAACTATTTTACTAGCCATAGATTCATCAAAATAAGCAAACAACACACGAAAAACAGAATCTGTCAAAAACAGAACAGTCTGTAGTAATCTGTAGCTAGCGCAAGATCTGGAACCCCAAAAATTCTAAAATAAATTCCTGGACGTGAGGAATTTATCTATTAATCATCTGCAAAAATAATTAACTAAATAGCACCTTACAAATAAAAATGGCAGCAGGTCTTGTGAGCGCTAAAGTTTCTGTTTTTTTACAGCAAGATATCAAGACTTTCCCCATGTCTTCCCAACGGTTCTACTTGGCACAAACACTAATTAAACACATAAAACAAAATCTAAACAGAGTCTAGATAAATTATTTAGTATTAAACAGGAGAAAAAAGCAAGGAATAAAAATAAAATTGGGTTGCCTCCCAACAAGCGCTATCGTTTAACGCCCCTAGCTACGCATAAAACCAAGGATAGATCTAGGTATTGCCATATTTGGTAGGCAATCCCTAAGTGGCTCTCATAATATATTCATAAGGTAATTTAATTTTCTTTCTAGGAAAGTGTTCCATGCCTTTCCTTAATGGAAATTGGAATCTATTATTTCCTTCCTTCAAATCAATAATTGCACCAATCGTTCTAAGGAAAGGTCTACCAAGGATAATAGGACATGAAGGATTGCAATCTATATCAAGAACGATAAAATCTACGGACACATAATTACTATTTGCAACAATAATAATATCATTAATTCTTCCAATAGGTTTCTTAATAGTGGAATCCGCAAGGTGCAAGTTTAGAAAGCAATCATCAAAATCACGGAAACCTAACAAATCACACAAAGTCTTTGGAATCGTGGAAACACTAGCACCCAAATCACATAAAGCATAGAACTCATGATCTTTCATTTTAATTTTAATAGTTGGTTCCCACTCATCATAAAGTTTTCTAGGGATAGAAACTTCCAACTCAAGTTTTTCTTCATAAGATTGCATCAAGGCATCAACGATATGTTTACTAAACGCTTTATTTTGACTATAAGCATGAGGAGAATTTAGCACGGATTGCAACAAGGAAATACAATCAATCAAAGAGCAATTTTCATAATTAAATTCCTTGAAATCCAAAATAGTGGGTTTAGCTACATCTATTGTTTTAATTTCTTCAATCCCACTTTCATCAAATTTAGCATTAAGATCTAAAAACTTCAAATTTTTGGAATGCCTTCTAGATAAAGGTGGATCATATTCAGTCCCATAATTATTAAGATTCATATTGCAAAACAAGGATTTAATAGGGGACACATCAATAACATTTAGATCTTCATCTCTATTTTCATAGGAACTAGAAGAACACTCTCTTATAAAGGCATCTTTCTTAGCACGCATCCTAGCTGTTCTTTCTTTGCACTCATCAATAGAAATTCTCATGGCTTTGGGAGACTCATTGATATCATGCTTAGGAGGAATAGATCTAAGTTTCAAAGAATTAGCATCAAGAGAAATCCTATCAACGTTCCTAGCCAACTCATCAATCTTAAGCAATTTTTCTTCAATCAAAGCATTGAAATTCTTTTGCGAAGTAATAAATTCTTTAATATTAGATTCAAAATCAGAGGGCATCTTATTATAATTTCCATAAGAATTGTTGTAGGAATTACCATAATTATTTGAGGGATTTCTAGGATAAGGCCTAGAATTAAGGTTTCCTCTATACGCGTTGTTACCAAAATTATTCCTACCAACAAAATTCACATCCATAGATTCATTAGAATTCTCAATCGAAGTAGACAAGGGCATATCAATAGGATCAGAAGAAACACTTTTACTAGCAAATAATTTCATAAGTTCATCCATCTTTCCACTCAAAACATTAATTTCTTCTATCACATGCACCTTTTTATTAGTAGATCTTTCAGTAAGCCATTGAGAATAATTAACCATAATATTATCTAGGAGTTTAGTAGCTTCTCCTAAAGTGATTTCCATAAAAGTGCCTCCCGCGGCCGAATCTAAAAGATTTCTAGAAGCAAAATTCAATCCGGCATAAAATTTTTGTATAATCATCCGCAAATTCAAACCATGAGTAGGGCAATTACGTATCATTAATTTCATCCTCTCCCAAGCTTGTGCAACATGTTCATGATCAAGTTGCTTAAAATTCATAATATAGTTTCTAAGGGAGATGATCTTAGCGGGAGGAAAATACTTAGAGATAAAAGCATCTTTGCACTTGTTCCAAGAATCAATACTATTTTTAGGCAAAGACGAAAACCAAGCTTTAGCACGATCTCTAAGCGAAAAAGGAAATAACTTCAATTTAACAATATCATTGTCCACATCATTCTTCTTTTGCATATCACACAAATCAACAAAGCTATTTAGAAGGGTAGCGACATCTTCACTAGGAAGGCCAGAAAATGGATCTTTCATGACAAGATTCAGCAAAGCGGCATTAATTTCAGAAGATTCAGCATCGGTAAGAGGAGCAATCAGAGTACTAATAAAGTAAATGTTGTTGGTATTGGTAAATTCACACAATTTAGTGTTATCTTGAGCCATCGTGACAAGCAACCAATCCAACACACAAGCAAACAAAAAGCAAGCGGGCAAAAAGAGGCAAATAGAGAAAGAGAGGGAGGATAGAGAGAGAGAGCGGGCGAATAAAACGGTAAGGGTGAAGTGGGGGAGAGGAAAACGAGAGGCAAATGGCAAATAATGTAATGCGGGAGATAAGGATTGTGATGGGTACTTGGTACGTTGACTTTTGCGTAGACTCCCCGGCAATGGCGCCAGAAATGGCTCGTTGTCGGGAGTCAAATCTTGAGTTATGCGAACCTCCCCGGCAACGGCACCAAAAATTCTTCTTGCTACCTCTTGAGCACTGCGTTGGATTTCCCCGAAGAGGAAAGGATGATGCATCAAAGTAGTGTAAGTATTTCCCTCAGTTTTTGAGAACCAAGGTATCAATCCAGTAGGAGGTTGCACGCGCGTCCCTAGTACCTGCACAAGACAAATAACTCCTCCCAACCAACGTGATAAGGGGTTGTCAATCCCTTCACGGTCACTTACGAGAGTGAGATCTGATAGATATGATAAGGTAATATTTTTGGTATTTTTGTGATAAAGATGCAAAGTAAAATAAAGGCAAAGTAAAAAAGGAAAGGAAATAACTAAGTATTGGAAGATTAATATGATGAAGATAGACCCGGGGGCCATAGGCTTCACTAGTGGCTTCTCTCAAGAGCATAAGTATTTTACGGTGGGTGAAGGAATTACTATTGAGCAATTGACAGAGTTGAGCATAGTTATGAGAATATCTAGGTATGATCATGTATATAGGCATGACGTCCGAGACAAGTAGACCGACTCCTGCCTGCATCTACTACTATTACTCCACTCATCGACCGCTATCCAGCATGCATCTAGAGTATTAAGTTCATCAAAACAGAGTAACGCCTTAAGCAAGATCACATGATGTAGAGGGATAAATTCATGCAATATGATAAAACCCCCATCTTGTTATCCTCGATGGAAACAATACAATACGTGTCTTGCTGCCCCTACTATCACTAGGAAAGGACACCGCAAGATTGAACCCACAGCTAAGCACTTCTCCCATTGCAAGAAAGATCAATCTAGTAGGCCAAACCAAACTGATAATTCAAAGAGACTTGCAAAGATAACCAATCATACATAAAAGAATTCAGAGTAGATTCAAATATTGTTCATAGATAATCTTGATCATAAACCCACAATTCATCAGTCTCAACAAACACACTGCAATAAGAAGATTACATCGAATAGATCTCCACAAGAGAGGGGGAGAACATTGTATTGAGATCCAAAAAGAGAGAAGAAGCCATCTAGCTAATAACTATGGACCCGAAGGTCGGAGGTAAACTACTCACACTTCATCGGAGAGGGTATGGTGTTGATGTAGAAGCCCTCTGTGATGGATACCCCCTCCGACGGAGCTCCGGAAGAGGCTCCAAGATGGGATCTCGTGGATACAGGAAGTTACGGCGGTGGAATTAGGGGTTTGGCTCCGTATCTGATCGTTTGGGGGTATGTACGTATATATAGGAGGAAGGAGTACGTCGGTGGAGCAACAGGGGGCCCACGAGGGTGGAGGGCGCACCTTGGGGGGGGGGGGTAGGTGTTCCCCCTACCTCGTGGCCTCCTCCTTTGTTTCTTGACATAGGGTCCAAGTCTCCTGGATCATGTTCGGTGAGAAAATCACGTTCCCGAAGGTTTCATTCCTTTTGGACTCCGTTTGATATTCCTTTTCTTCGAAACCCTAAAATAGGCAAAAAAACAACAATTCTGGGCTGGGCCTCCGGTTAATAGGTTAGTCCCAAAAATAATATAAAACTGGATAATAAAGCCCAATAATGTCCAAAACAGTAGATAATATAGCATGGAGCAATCAAAAATTATAGATACGTTGGAGACGTATCAGTTATGCTCCTGAAGAGGTATCCACCGACGCCAAGAAGCAGGCAAGGTTCCACAAGGGACTTAGCCCCGAGCTTCGCCGTGATCTTCGTCTACACGAGTGCACCTCCTTCTAGAAGCTGGTCAATAAGGCCATCAGTGCTGAGACAGGTCAGACTTACTATGACGATTCACGCAAGCACTCCCGTGACTTTGGTTCTTCCTCCGGCTCTGGATCTCAGAAGCGCCGGGTGTGGATTCCAAACACAGCTCTGCCACCCAGGTTCACTCTGAGGCCATCCTTTGAGGCGCCTTGCCCCAACCAGCAGTTCGCACCGCCTAAGACCTATGGTGGCCCCGCTGCTAATGCTGCTCCATGCCCCAATGTTGTGACATGCTTCAAGTGTGGAGAGATAGGTCACTACCTGCGCGAGTGCCCCCAGAACAACCCCAATCAGCCTGGAAAGTCCGTTGGTCGTGGTAAGCCAGCAGGAAAGACATACTACACCAAGCCAGCCACCACTGCACGTGGCCATGTCAACTATGTCTCAGCTGAGGAGACTCATGATGATCCCAACGTCGTCCTCGGTACGCTCCTTGTTAATTGCCATCCAGCAACTGTTCTTCTCGATACTGGAGCATCTCATTCATTTATCTCTGAGAGCTATGCTCGATTGCACAACACCACATTTTGTGACATGCCCACCTCCATGGTAATTCAAACCCCTGATTCTAAGTGGGAAACCTCTAGGATAAGCCATGGAAATGAAATTCTTGTCGACAGATTGTTGTTCCTTGCATCACTAATAGCTCTCAAGTCCTTAGACATAAACATCATCTTGGGTATGGATTGGATGTGAGCCCACTATGCTAAGATTGATTGCTGTACTAGAACTGTTCAACTTACTCATCCATCGGGCAAGACAGTCAATGTTTTGACCCGAGTGTGTGAGCGTCAGCTCTACTCCCTAAATGCCAACCCTCTTCCGGACTTTGAAGATATTTTGGTAGTCCGTGACTTCCCGGATGTCTTTCCAAAAGAACTGCCAGGTGTTCCACCTGACAGGGATGCCGAGTTCGTGATAGACCTTGTTCTAGGAACCGTCCCAATTTCTAGAAGACCCTATAAGATGGCACCCTTAGAACTAGCCGAGCTTAAGAAACAACTTGATGAGTCCTCAAAAAAGGGTTTCATCCGTCCTAGTTCTTCTCCATGGGCTTGCCCCGTCCTCTTCGTCAAGAATAAGGATGGAACGGATCGGATGGTTGTAGATTACGGACCTATTAACTTGGTCACTATCAAGAACAAGTATCCGCTCCCCAGGATCAACAATCTGTATGATCAGCTTGCAGGATCCTCAGTCTTTTCCAAAATGGATTTGAGGTTGGGCTGCCATCAAATCAAAATTAAGAACGGGGACATTCCTAAAACGGCCTTTGTTACTCGTTATGGCCAATACGAGTACACCGTCATGTCCTTCGGTTTAACCAATGCTCCAGCCACCTTCTCTCGGTTAATGAACTCGATCTACATGGAGTATTTGGATAAGTTCGTCGTGGTATACCTCGATGATATACTCATCTACTCCAGGAATGAGGAAGAACATGCCGAACATCTAAGGCTAGTATTGATGAAACTTCGAGAGCATCCCCTTTATGTGAAATTCTCCAAGTGTGAAGTTTGGTTGCCAAAAGTGACCTAACTAGGCCATGTAATCTCTGGTAAGGGTATTGTTGTCAATCCCGAGCGAGTTCAAGCCGTCCTTGATTGGACTCCACCTAAAACGGTCAAGCAAGTTTGGAGTTTCCTTGGCTTTGCGAGCTACTGTCGCCGCTTCGTCGAGAATTTCTCCAAGGTTGCTAAACCTCAAACTGAACTCCTCAAGAAATATAAAAAGTTCGAGTGGACCCCACAGTGCGAGTTCAGCTTTCAAGAACTGAAAATACACCTGACGTCTGCTCCCATACTCGTGCCACCAAATTTTTCTAAGGACTTTGTTATCTATTATGACGCCTCGCGATAAGGACTATGTTGCATACTCATGCAAGATCGTCATGTGATTGCCTATGCTTCCCGACAGTTGCGTCCACATGAGGATAACTATCCCACACATGATCTAGAGCTTGCAGCTGTAGTCCATGCACTCAAAACCTGGCAACATTACCTTCTCAGTAATCGTTGCAAGATTTATACCGACCACCAAAGTCTGAAATACATCTTCACCCAACTGTATTTAAATCTCAGGCAAAGATGTTGGGTCGAGTTGATCACAAATTACGACTTAGAAATAACTTACACCCCGGGAAAAGCCAATGTTATGGCTGATGCACTAAGTCGTAAATCCTATTGTAACAACCCGATGTTACAACAAGGTCAACCACTTTTCCATGAGGAATTTTGTAAGCTTAACCTTCACATTGTTCCTCGAGGATTCCTATCCACCCTGGTGGCGAAATCTACCCTTACGGATCAGATCATCAAAGCACAGAAGGTAGATCCGGGAATCTCCCGTATTAAGAGAAACATCAAGAAAGGAGTCGCAAATTGTTTCTCTGTTGATGATCAAGGTGTTGTGTTCTTTGGAGACCGTGTAGTGGTTCCCAAGGTACACAACCTGAGGTGGTTGATCCTTAAGGAAGCTCTTGAATCCCCTCTCACCAGTCATCCCGGTAGTACTAAATTGTATCAAGATCTATGCCAGAGGTTTTGGTGGACTAGGATGAAGAGAGAAATTGCTCAATACATTGCTAATTGCAACGTCTGTCGTCATGTTAAAGCAGAGCATCAATGGCCTGCTGGCACCCTTCAACCTTTGGCTATTCCTGAATGGAAATGGGATAAGATCTGTATGGATTTCATCACCGGGTTTCCCAGGACCAAGAGAGGGAATAATGCTATATTCGTTGTTGTTGATCGTCTTTCCAAAGTAGCCCATTCCCTACCTGTTCGTGAGAGTATAACCACTAGCCAGCTGGCTGACTTGTACATCTCCCGAATAGTGTCTCTTCTTGGTGTTCCATTGGAGATTAACTCAGACCATGGAAGTCTCTTCACCTCTCGATTTTGGGAGAGTTTCCAAAATGCTATGGGAACTCGTCTCTCCTTTAGCACCTCCTTCCACCCCCAATCAAGTGGTCAAGTAGAACAAGTCAATCAAATTCGGGAGGATGTGCTCCGAGCTTCTGTCATCTCTTTCGGTATGGATTGGGAGAAATGCCTTCCATTCGCCGAGTTCGCTTATAATAATAGTTATCAAGCTAGCTTGGGCAAAGCTCCTTTCGAAGTTCTCTATGGACGAAAATGTCGAACGCCTCTTAACTGGTCAGAAACCGGGGAAAGACAACTCTTTGGCCTGGATATGATTCAGGAAGCAGAAGAGCAGGTTCGCATTATTCGTGAGAAATTGAAAACAGCCCAATCTCGTCAAAAGAGCCAATATGACCGCAAACATAAGCTCATGACTTATGAAGTCGGTGAGAAGGCTTACCTACGGGTTACTCCTTTGAAGGGAACCCATCGTTTCGGCATCAAAGGCAAATTGGCTCCTCGTTACATTGGACCCTTTCGCATTCTTGCCAAACGAGGAGAAGTTGCCTACCAATTGGAACTACCTCCGCATCTTTCTAGAGTTCATGATGTCTTCCACGTTTCTCAACTCAGGCTTTGCTTCTCGGATCCTATCCATGGAGTGGACCACGAAACGCTTGATCTCCAAGATAATCTCACATATCGGGAATATCCCGTTCGCATCCTTGATCAAGCCGAGCGTACCACTCGACGCTAGAATATCAAGTTTCTCAAGGTTCAATGGTCACACCATTCCAAGAAAGAAGCTTCTTTGGAAAGGGAGGATCGTCTTCGACTTGAGTACCCCAACTTCTTCCCGACGGATCCTAAATCTCGGGACGAGATTCTTTTTGAGTGGGGGTGAGTTATCACATCCTAGCTAGTCCATGCATTAGAGTGTTGCATCATGTTTACTTTTCCAGAAATTTGAAATGGGGATGACATAACCCCCAACAACCCCTGAAAACAACTAGGGTTTACTAAAATCATTTTCAATGAACCTGAAATGCCCTTCTAAAAAGTACACCCTTTTTGTCTTGGGTTAGAACCTCTGACAAAATGGGTTCACAATTTTCTAGGTCATCACAAGATCATTGAATTAAATCATATGTAACTTGCATTTGGGCATTTAAATGCTAGTAAATATTTTAAATGTCAAAATAATCCCAAACTAAAATGTTCCATGTTGTATACGTTCCACACAGTGAGCATGTGCAGTTTGGTGAATTTTATAGAAATGCCACAAACTTGCAGAAATAAAAGAAAACAGAAAATTATGGAAAAACAACTTACTTGGCCGCAACCCACCACCCAGCCCAGCTGGCGGGCCAGCACTATGCTGGCCCATGCCAGCCAGCTGCTTCTTCCCCGCCAGGCAGGCAGGGAGGTGACGCCGACATGCGCGAGCTCGGCACGGTGCCACCTGCTTGCCGCTTCACCTCTGGACGCGCTGGACGACTTCCACGTCGCCTCCCTGAACCCCTGGACACATCCATTCCCCCCGCCTCTCTCCCTCGCCCTCTCCCGCCATGGCCGACGCTGCCACAGCCGCACCGCCGACGTAGACGCGCCCACCGTCGTCCCCGCGCTGCGCCACCATGTCCAGAAGCTCCACCGCCCTCCTCTCCTTCGAGTACTTCGAGCCCCGAGTGCTCACTTGCCCCATAGCCGCTGCAATGACCTCGCCCGACTCCGCCACCGCCGGAGATCCCCTTCGCCGTCCCTGCCGCACCAGCTCGTCCCCGACCTCGCCATCTGCTCCGTCATGATCGCCATGAGCTCAGCCACCTCCCCATCCTTCCCGTTCTCTCTCTCGAGCACCATAGCGACCGCACGAAGCTTCACCGCACGCGCCGCCACTAAGCTCGTCGCAGACGACGCTCCGGCCACCCAACGGCCACACCACCTTGTCCACTACACTCACTGCATTGCTAGGAACCCGTAGCACCACCGCATGCCCCTTGCCGTGCCCCCTAGCGATGGGTTCGACCTCGCACGAACTCCGGTAGCCGCACAGCTCATCGCCGGGGTTGTTTCCGACGACCCCGAGCCCAACCACCACCACCACTCGAAGCGGCTCACACCCTGCATCACGTAGATGTCCTCTGCCCTAGTTTTGGTTGCTGGAGCACGAAACCCGCATCGCCTCGCCTCGTCTAGCCTCGTCGGCGGCTAAACACCAGCGAGTTTGACCCCGCTGACCCAGTTTGACCTCGGGTGGGCCCACTTTGACCCCTTGGGTCTATGAAAAGTGGGGCCGCCCTGCTAATTAACCCAGGTTTAGCGCTAACTAAATTTAGTTAGCTTAATTAACTACTGATAGACAGGACCCACTGGTCAATTTGACTTGGACCGGCTTCGTTGACCGCTGACGTCACCATGACGCACTCTTGACGCAATAAGTATTTTCTGGATTTACTTTTATACAGGAAATTCTGGAAAATACTACAAACTTCAAAAAATCATAGAAATTAATCTGTAACTCCAAATGCAAAGATTTATATATGAAATTTGATTAGAAAAATTCAATCTTTCCATCTGTACTAGTTTCATGCATGTCAGAACACTTTAACCTTGTTGTTTAGATGAAACAAGCTAATGCACTAATATCACCTCTTATTTTGGGTTAGCATTTGAAATCTTGATGAACTCAAACGAATCTGTCCTAAGTTGCATTAGCCAAAACACACTCATTTTTCCATGTCATTGCATGCATCATATTTTGCATATTGCCATGTGGTAATTGTGTTTCGATGTGTTCTTCGTGGTAGGTTCTGCCTTCGAGGATATTCACGAGTATCCAACTGAAGGGCACTATCCCACTACCACTCTGTCAGGCAAGCAACCCCATTGATCATTTCGATACAAACCCATCTTCTCACTTTTGCTCTCGTTTACTGATATTAAGACAACGCATTTCAATCTACTGTGTGTTGCGGTAGTTGAAACTCCCACTGTCATTGCCACAGTAACTAGATGAAACCCACTAGCATGTGTAGGATTTGATTGAGCCATGTTTGTGTTTCCTACCATGCTATGCTTGGTATGCTTAGAGTCGTGTCAGGTCTGGCCATCGGGATTATGAACTAGAGTGAATGGTTGTGTCGGTAATGAGAGGGAAGTGTTGAACATGATTTGGTAAAGGTATCAATGAGAGGCCATGTAGGAGTACATGGTGGGTTGTTTCATTGAGGCCGTCCTTAAGAACTGAGATCTGTATGTGTGATTTAATATCAGCTACTACCACGCGTTGGGCCCTGAAATATGACCCTGCTCGACTTACTGACCCCTCTCGCCCTCTATCCAGGAGTTGCAAGTAGTTTCTGGTGTTTGTAGTTGCTGGAGGCTGTGCGCAGCGCTGGCCTTAGGGGTGGGCTGTAATGCGGTAAGCTCGTGGCACAGTGTACTGAGTCGCCCGTTTGTGTCTCGGGAACCCTGCACACATTGTTTGGGGCCACTGAGGACACCCCAGCCGGGTTTCCTTGCGGATGGAACCCGAATAGGCGATAAACCTGGACTAGAGCCTTGTGTGGTTATTCAGGTCATGGTCTACACCCACGCCGACTTTTGCTTGAAGTCTGCCGAGCACATGTCGTGTGCAGACGCTAAGTGGTGGAAACATGTGTGACGAAGTACACCCCTGCAGGGTATAAAACTATTCGAATAGCCGTGTCCGTGGTAAAGGATTAGTTGGTCGCTTATGCAGTTCATAGACAAGTTAATGGTTACTACTAAAAGACTCAAGATAAGTGTGAGTACCGTGGATGGCCCTCTCGTAGGATGACGAGGGAGGATCCACGGTGGAGTATTGTGATGGTGATTAGTTGACTCGTGTGCGAAAACTATTTTCCAAGTGGTGTCTCGTAGGATAGCTTAGCCAAGATTCAAAGCTGGATTGCTACAATAACTCCACTACCTTCTTGAGAATGTGCATGTATAGTAGGATCTGTTGTAAGACTTGCTGAGTACCTTTGTACTCATGTTGCTTTAATTACTGTTTTCAGACGACAACACCGCCCCCTCCGACGGGTTTTATGTAGATCTCGATGTTGATGAGTGACTTGCCACCCAGGTGGTGATTCCGAGCCATGGAGGGCCTAGGTAGATAGACAAGCGTCGTCAAGCCTTCTTTCTTTCTAATTGTCTGTACTCAGACAAGTTTGCTTTCACATGTGCTTGTATGTTTGTATGACTTGAGTGTCGGGTCATGTGACCCCTACCTGTATGAACATGTTATGTATGGCTCTCCGGACCCTTTAAATAAAGTACTTTGAGTTGTAGAGTTTTGTTGTGATGCCATGTTGTATTTACACATATCGAGCATATTGTGTGTATGATTGAAATGCTTGGTATGTGTGGGATCCGACAATCTAGTTGTTTATCCTTGGCAGCCTCTCTTATGGGGAAATGTAGTCTAGTGCTTCCATGAGCCATAGTAGTCCGCTACAGCCCGGTTCACCAGAGTCCTGCTAGCCCAGCACTACTGCTCCGGAACACTTGACTGGTCGGCATGTGTTTCACTTTGTTCCTGTGTCTGTCCCTTCGGGGAAATGTCACGCGGTGACATCCGGAGTCCTGCCTAGCCTGCTATAGCCCGGGTTCCCGAAGTCCTGTTAGCCCAGTGCTACAGCCCGGATTCACAAGCTGCTGACCGACATGCTTGATGTTGATTCATGTATGCCTATCCCCGTAAGTTTGTGCCGCTTTGGGTTCACGACTAGCCATGTCGGCCCAGGTTCTCTGTCATATGGATGCTAGCGACACTATCATATACGTGAGCCAAAAGGCGCAAATGGTCCCAGGTCATGGTAAGGCGACACCCGTAGGAATACCGTGCGTGAGGCCGCAAAGTGATATGAGGTGTTACAGGCTAGATCGGTGTGACTTAGAATCGGGGTCCTGACAGAGAAGATCAGAGATCACCGGGATGCATTTGTGGCCCACAAGACATCAGACAAGAGTAACAAGATGTTAGCGACAAACAAGATAAATGCTGCAAAGAAGGAGCATCACCATCGCACGGGGTCAGGTGGCTACCTCAAAGCCCGGCCATTGTGGGCCAAGGCTGAGAATGACCTGCTTGATAAAGTGGTCGAACCAGAGACATTGAACTGGCCAGACCGTTGCCAGACTTGGTTCTTCGGGGTTGGCGAAACCTTGGACCCTCTATTAGGGAAGTGCGTTTGGACGAATGAGCAACTGCGAATACCCATCACGAAGCTTCAGGACTATATCGTCGTAGCGCAGCAAGGGACATTCGTTGCAGACAGAGAGAACGACGAGCTCACAATGGCCCTCGGGAATCCTGAGCACCCTAGACGGACAGGATGCACGCCAGGCTCCGTTCCGTGGAAGGCTGGGTTTCCGGACGCAGGCGGTTACAAATGCAAGGAGAGGAGGAGGTTAGTGGAGCATACCCAAATGCAGAAGCTGCACGCAAGGGTAAAAGCGCTAGAGGAACAAGAAGCAGTTCACAGCAAGCGACCTGCCAAAGCTACCCTCAAAGCTACGCCGCCATCTCTGCGGAGAAGCAGCGTGGCTTCCATCGAGCTGCTTCAGCTAGAGCCTATCTTCATGGCTCCTGCTAGCTACCCTGTGGATGTTATCACAGAGTCTCCACATTGCCACCTTATGACGCAATGACAGAACTTCAAAGTCAAGGTGGCTGTCGGCTCTGTTCGACCTCCTGAACCCGGTGCAACTTTTCACTGCCGTCCAATTCCAGAAGGATATGCTAGGGTGACGGTGGACGAAATAACGGACGGATTTGAGGAGCTCGAGCTTGACCACCCTACAGGTGAAGGGGAGACTCAGTTGGGTTCTGCTCTGAAGACTCCTCCTCCGCCTCCTCCTCCTCCGGCGAGTCAGGGCACTTCGCCTCCTCCTCCGCCTCCTCCTTCGGCGAGTGATCAGGGCACTCTGCCTCCTTCTCCGGTGCGTGGCGGCACTCCGCTTCCTTCTCCGCTTGCGCCGGCGCGCCTGAGCAGCCAGCCTCCTCCTCCGCCTCGTCAGCAAGGGCGGAAGAGACCCGCCACCACTCTAGTTGCTCCCGCACGTCGTAGTCCTTCTCCTCCGCCTCATAAGCAAGGAAAGAAGATAGCCGCAACTGCTCCGTCTGCTCCGGCGTCTAGCAGTATAGCCAGAGGCGGGAGGCAATACAGATTTGGTCGATCTCTCAAGCCTCTAGAGAAGTTACCATACGAGGGGACCGTGGAGGAAAACACGAAGATCGTGGAAGCCGAAGTGAGGGACTTCTTTGAAGCGGTGAAAGCAAAGAAACATCCACCTCCGGAGGAGAAGATAGATCCGGTCAAAGCAAAGTGCACTATCGCTGCCCTGAAGAAACCACCACCATCTCCGCCGAAAAACAACTATGAGTGCATTACTGAAAAGTCATATACCGAAGCGGAGCGGTCGGAAAGTACTATCAGTGATCAATGGTTAGCAGAGCGACAAGCAGGGAAAAAATTTGCCCACCTCGGCGAACAAGCGAACAAATCGTGTCCCCACTTAAGGTGTCTAGCGATATCGTCGTTAATGATCCGAGGATGGTGCCCGGTTATACCAATCCTGGTGATTACCTTCCCGACGATGCACATTATGATATAATGGGGGTGAACGAACAAAAATACCAGTACGGGAAGCCTCTCATCAGAGATGGAAGTCCTCCTGTAACAACGATGATGCAAAGATTCCATGATTGCTACATGAAAACCTGCAGAGAGTCTGGGGGGAAGGATACATTGACGCTGAGAGTTAAAGAGGAGCACAACCTCGTTGGAATTGAACTGTTGACTATTCCATTTGAGGATTTCTTCCAGTAGTTCAATCAAAAGGCCCTCGATAAATTAACGGTCACTTGCTAATGTCTGTAAGTACTACTTCTGTCATTAAGTCTCTATATATAGCTCATCTCTTTCATTGCATGTATATATGATTATCCTCACAATATTATGCAGATTGAAGATGGTTGAATGCAGAAAAGAAGAAATATATGATATTGGGTTCATTAACACAAATCTCATAGATGAATTTATGGTTAAATTTCAAGCCAAAGAAACCGAGGCCAACTTTCTCAAATCGTTGCTAATAAATCAAAACAAAGATAAAATACTCTTTCCTTACAACTTCAAGTGAGTGTTACTGTCTTGTGCATATTCGGTTTCCCTTATTACTCTAGTAATGTAATTGATGAGTTATGCATGCGTGCGCAGCTTCCACTTTATTCTCCTGGAGATTTAGCTTGAGCAGGGACTAGTAACCGTCTTAGACTCAAGACGAAAAGATCCCGAGACCTATGCGGACATGACTAAAATGCTCAAGAAGTAAGTTCAATCGATCATTATCGCACCATATCGGCAACTTTTTGTTCATTTCCTGATATAAGGTAATTGTTTTCTTTGTCTCGCAGGGTTTGGAAACTATTCAGCGTAGAAGCTCGAGGACTGCCGGGGGAGCTGCGATTTACATACCTGAAAGTAAGTACTACTAGCTAGCTAGTTCCGGGCATCTCCCGTTGATTCTAGCTACTTTCATCAATTCCATTTATAATGCTTCATTATCAGTTTGATTGACCTCTATTTCTCGTAAAGTGCTTGCGGCAGGAACCCAGGAATGATTTCTATGGACACTACGTCTGCGAGTTCATCTACAACACGACTTGCAAAAATAAGCGGGGCTACTCTAAAAGAAAATTTGATGTGCATAAGCAATAATATTCACAATTTCATTTTATTACACCATCATTTCTTTTGAGTTTCATTCATATATATGTATTAACCCCCTTCTTCAAATTAGACGTGGCAGATGTGGGATGAACTCCGACCACAAGATCGCATGAAAGCAATTCAAGAGGAATTGGCGGGATTCTTTCTTGACCACGTCATCAATAAAGCCAGAGAATACCATGTGGAAGCTGAGTTCATATATAATTAGGGGATTATATTGTAAGAGATCTTAATATTGTATATATGTAGCCAGTAGCATCAAATAGATATACGAAAACTTGTTGTTTGTAACATCCCAAATTTTCAATTTGGAATTTTATACATTAGGCCATCTTTGCATATAATATTTTATTGCATTTTGGCTTGATCCTAGAAATTCTACGCAACTCCAGGACACACGGAGAGAGTTGGGAATTTCGTTATTTTGATATTTGAGTTTTTCTTGAATTTTGAAAACAGGATCGTTTGATTTTAATTATTTTCTCTTCGAATATTTCTTTTATAAAAATAAAAGAGAGGGTACAAAATGACTTCCTCAAAATAAAGAAATAATGGAGATTTAATATTAAATCAAATAAGGTTTTTTTGGAGTTTTATTGCTATTTTATTTGAATTAGGAAAAATATGCGTTTTTCAAATTTGTAGTAGAGTCCCAAATAAATGTTCACCTTGTCCGGTAAATTTTTAGAGGACGGGGAAAATTTATGTCAGGATTTTTGGAGTCCGTTTAGTATTTCTTTCCTTCGTTTTTCTGTGTGGAATTTTTTTTAAAAGAACCGACCTACGAACCGTATCCGGCCCGGACTCCTCCCAGGCCCCCTCCTTATAAGCGCCCCCTGCCCCCACCGCAGCCCACCGCAGCCCAGCCCCCGCCGTTGCCAGGAGCTGCCGCCTAGCGCCGCGCCGCGCCACCGTCGCAGGAGCCGCCGCGCCGCCGCACGCCGGAGTTCGAGGTAGCCGCCGATTTTTCTTTTAAAATAGTTCGGTTTTTTAGAAACCCTAGTTCGTTTTATAGATCGGTTCGTCGGTTTTCCGTCGGTTTATTTATTTAGTGGACGTTCGTCCATACGTTCGTTTTAACGAACGGTTTTCGCCCGTTAGCCGCAGATGACGAATGTTCGTTCATTAGTCTGTTCGCCAGTTTTTCTTTTTCTCAGAATTTTTCGCGATTATTTTCGATCGCGATTTCTGATAAGATTTTGGTTTTAGTTTAACTTTTCGCTCGTTTATCGAAATCAGGCGATTCAAGCGCCTAGAGTATCGCCTCGAAGCCCTCTTTCTATTTAATCAACTTAAACAAGTTTTTGCTACTGTAAAATTTGACTTTAGTCCAGATTAGTAAATGAAGCTTGTTTCTTTCGCAGTTTGAGTTGTGTTGCTTCATTTGATTTGATTCTTTTTGCAATCCGGAGTTCTTAAGTTGAACTTTCTGGTTAGATCTTCTTATTTGAGTTTTACCCGTGCATCTTTGCTTGATTGCTTATTGTATGCTTGTTTGATTGCGATAGAGTACCCGGAGTGCGAAGCAAGCTACTACGAGTCTCTAGGTTTCACGGATCATCAGCAAGGAAGTAACACTTTGATCATACCCCTTCACTACCAAGTTTTATTGCGTTAGATCAATCCTCAAACAATCGCATGGTTAGGATCTGAATAAATTGTGGGTTGGGAAGTAGATGAGGTAGTACCTATTGATAACACACAAGTATAGGGGATCGCAACAGTTTTCGAGGGTAGAGTATTCAACCCAAATTTATTGATTTGACACAAGGGGAGCCAAAGAATATTCTCAAGTATTAGCAGCTGAGTTGTCAATTCAACCACACCTGGAAACTTAATATCTGCAGCAAAGTGTTTAGTAGCAAAGTAATATGATAGTAGTGGTAACGGTAGCAAAAGGTAACAGCAGCAAAAGTAATGTTTTTGGTATTTTGTAGTGATGATAGCAATAGCAAGGGAAAAGTAAATAGGCGAAGAACAATATGTGGAAAACTCATAGGCAATGGATCAGTGATGGAGAATTATGCTGGATGCGGTTCATCATGTTACAGTCATAACCTAGGGTGACACAGAACTAGCTCCAATTCATCGATGTAATGTAGGCATGTATTCCGAATATAGTCATACGTGCTTATGGAAAAGAACTTGCATGGCATCTTTTGTCCTACCCTCCCGTGGCGGCAGGTTCCTTACGAAAACTAAGGGATATTAAGGCCTCCTTTTAATAGAGTACCGGAACAAAGCATTAACACATAGTGAATACATGAACTCCTCAAACTACGGTCATCACCGGGAGTGGTCCCGATTATTGTCGCTTCAGGGTTACCGGATCATAACACATAGTAGGTGACTATTGACTTGCAAGATAAGATCAAGAACTCACATATATTCATGAAAACATAATAGGTTCAGATCTGAAATCATGGCACTCGGGCCCTAGTGATAAGCATTAAGCATAGCAAAGTCATAGCAACATCAATCTCAAAACATAGTGGATACTAGGGATCAAACCCTGACAAAACTAACTCGATTACATGATAGATCCCACCCAACCCATCACCGTCCAGCAAGCCTATGATGGAATTACTCACGCACGGCGGTGAGCATCATGAAATTGGCGATGGAGGATGGTTGATGATGACGATGGTGACGGATTCCCCTCTCCGGAGCCCCGAACGGACTACAGATCAGCCATCACGAGAGGTTTTAGGGCTTGGCGGCGGCTCCGTATCGTAAAAGGTGATGAATCCTTCTCTCAGATTTTTTTCTCCCCGAAAGCAAATATATAGAGTTGGTCTTGTCGGAGGAGCTCCAGCTGGAAAACGAGGTAGGGGGGCGCGCCCTAGGGGGGCAAGCGCGCCCCCACCCTCGTGGACAGGTGGTGGCCCCCCTGGACTGAATCTTTTGCAAGGTTTTTTTATATTTTCTGAAAAGGTGTTCCGTGAAGTTTTAGGTCATTCCGAGAACTTTTGTTTCTGTACATAAATAACACCATGACAATTCTGCTGAAAACAGCGTCAGTCCGGGTTAGTTCCATTCAAATCATGCAAGTTAGATTCCAAAACTAGGGCAAAAGTGTTTGGAAAAGTAGATACGACGGAGACGTATCAACTCCCCCAGGCTTAAACCTTTGCTTGTCCTCAAGAAATTTAGTTGACAAACTGAAACTGGTAAAGAAAACTTTTACAAACTCTGTTTGCTCTTGTTGTTGTAAATATGTAAAGCCGGCATTCAAGTTTTCAGCAAAGATTATGACTAACCACATTCACAATAACGCTTAGGTCTCAAGGTTACTCATATCAATGACATAATCAACTAGCGAGCACTAATAATAAATCTCGGATGACAACACTTTCTCAAAACAATCATAATATGATATAACAAGATGGTATCTCGCTAGCCCTTTCTGAGACTGCAAAACATAAATGCAGAGCACCTTTAAAGATCAAGGACTGATGAGGGAGTCCTGGATTATGGGGTGTCCGGATAGCCGGACTATACCTTCGGCGAGACTCCTGGACTATGAACATACAAGATTGAAGACTTCGTCCCGTGTCCGGAAGGGACTTTCCTTGGCGTGGAAGGCAAGCTTGGCGATACGGATATGTAGATCTCCTACCATTGTAACCGACTCTGTGTAACCCTAGCCCTCTCCAATGTCTATATAAACTGGGGAGTTTTAGTCCGTAGGACGAACAACAATCATACCATAGGCTAGCTTCTAGGGTTTAGCATCTCTGATCTCGTGGTAGATCTACTCTTGTACTACCTATATCATCAATATTAATCAAGCAGGACGTAGGGTTTTACCTCCATTAAGAGGGCCCGAACCTGGGTAAAACTTCGTGTCCCCTACCTCCTGTTACCATCCGACCTAGATGCATAGTTCGGGACCCCCTACCCGAGATGATCCGGTTTTGACACCGACATTGGTGCTTTCATTGAGAGTTCCTCCGTGTCGTCGCTTTTAGGCCCGATTGGGCGCCGATCATGGAGTTCACCACCATGGACATCTCTCAGCACTCGCCCTTTGGCGATATTCTGAAGTCACTAAAGTCTCTCTCTTTGTCAGGAGAGCCCTGGCCGGACTATGGTCAGCAAGGTTGGGATGCGGATGATGAAGAAATTCAAAGCCCATCCACCACCCACTTTGTAGCCACTGTCGATGATTTAACCGACATGCTCGACTTCGACTCAAAAGACATCGATGGTATGGACGCCAATGCAGGAGACGATCAAGAACTAGTGCCTATAGGGCACTAGAAAGCCACCTCGTCGTATGATATATACATGGCGGACACCCCAAAAGAAGGCAATGGCGATGGAACAGCGGAGGATGACCCCTCCAAGAAGTAGCCTAAGCGCCGGCGTCAGCGGCGCCGCTCTAAATCCGGCCAAAACAAAAACGGTGATTCCGGCATGGGGGATAATAACACCCCAGACAGTGCCGAAGACAACCACCTCCAGCAAGATTCAGCATAGGAGGATAGAGAAGCCAACCCTCACGAGAGAGCGGCAGACAGAGAGGTCGAGGACGATAATTACATGCCTCCCTCTGAAGATGAGGAAAGCCTCGACGACGACGAATTTGTCGTGCTGGAGGATCCTGTCGAATAAGAGCGTTTCAAACGCAGGCTTATGGCCACGGCGAGCAGCCTCAAGAAAAAACAGCAAGAACTTAGAGCTGATCAAGATTTGCTAGCCGACAGATGGACTCAAGTCCTTGCGGCCGAAGAGTATGAACTCGAACGCTCCTCCAAGAGCTACCCAAAGCGCAGGTTGCTACCCCAATTAGAGGAGGAAGCACTTAAACCTACATCACCAGTGCATGATGCGACCGACCGGCCACCCCGTGGCCGCGACAGAGAGGCCTCTCGGCCCTCCACTCAAGTCGCACCCTGGTGCCGCTCTAAAAATACCAAGGCATGGGAAAATGCGCCAGACCTGCGAGATATATTGGAGGACAAGGCAAGGCAAACAAGATCGATCTATGGATCACGTGGGCGCTGAACGGCACGAGACGGTACTCGTCACGCCGGATATAGTATATCCGGCCGGGCCGAACACAGTAGACAAAGCTCGTTTGAGCTGCGTTGTGATATAGCCCAGTACAGAGGCGCCGCACACCCACTATGCTTCACAGATGAAGTAATGGATCATCAAATCCTCGAGGGTTTCAAACCCGTGAACATCAAATCATATGATGGCACAACAGATCCTGCGATATGGATCGAGGACTATCTCCTTCATATCCACATGGCCCGCGGTGATGACTTACACGCCATCCAATACCTCCCACTCAAGCTTAAAGGACCAGCTCGGCATTGGCTTAACAGCTTTCCAGCAGAATCAATTGGTTGTTGGGAGGACCTGGAAGACGCATTCCTCGACAATTTCCAGGGCACTTATGTGCGACCACCAGACGCCGATGACCTAAGCCACATAATTCAGCAGCCAGAGGAATCGGCCAGACAATTCTGGACATGGTTCCTAACCAAGAAAAATCAAATCGTCGACTGTTCGGACGCAGAGGCCCTAGCAGCCTTCAAGCATAACATCCGCGACGAGTGGCTTGCACGGCACCTAGGTCAGGAAAATCCGAAATCTATGGCAGCCCTCACGACACTTATGACCCACTTTTGCGCGGGAGAAGACAGCTGGCTAGCTCGCAGCAATAACATGACCAAGAGCCCTGGTAATTCAGATACCAAGGAAAGCAGTGGCAGGTTGCGTCGCAACAAGCAAAAGTGCCGCATTAACGGCGACAATGCTAAGGATACAACAGTTAATGCCGAATTTAGAGGCTCTAAACCCGGTCAGCGGAAAAAACCAATCAAAAGAAATACTCCGGGCCTGTCTAGTTTGGACCGAATACTCGACCGCTCATGCCAGATACATGGCACCCCCGAAAAACCAGCCAATCACACCAACAGGGATTGTTGGGTGTTCAAGCAGGCAGGCAAGTTAAATGCCGAAAGCAGAGACAAGGGGCTGCATAACGATGACGAGGAGGAGCCCCGGCCGCCGAACAACAGTGGATAGAAAGGTTTTCGCCCACAAGTGCGGATGGTGAACATGATATACGCAACCCATGTCCCCCAGAGGGAGCGGAAGCGTGTGCTAAGGGACGTATATGCGATGGAGCCAGTCGCCCCAAATTTCAACCCATGGTCTTCCTGCCCGATCACTTTTGATCGAAGGGACCACCCCACTAGTATCTGTCATGGCGGATTTTCCGCATTGGTTCTAGACCCAATTATTGACGGATTTCACCTCACTAGAGTCCTTATGGATGGCGGCAGTAGCCTAAACCTGCTTTATCAGGATACAGTGCAGAAAATGGGCATCGATCCCTCGAGGATTAAACCCACCAGAACGACCTTTAAAGGCGTCATACCAGGTGTAGAAGCCAATTGTACAGGCTCAGTTACACTTGAAGTGGTCTTCAGATCTCTGGATAATCTCCGGATAGTCCTGTTCCGCAGTGGCTATCACGCACTACTCGGGCGAACCACATTTTCCCAGTTCAATGCAGTGCTGCACTACGCATACCTCAAGCTCAAGATGCCAGGCCCTCGAGGCGTCATCACGGTCAATGGAAACACCGAACGCTCTCTCCGAACGGAGGAGCATACGGCGGCTATCGCAGCGGAAGTACAAAGAAGCCTCTCAAGGCAATTCTCCAGTCCGGCCATTAAACGTCCGGACGCCGTCAAGCGTGCCCGGAGTAACCTACAACAAGACCGCCTGGCACGTTCCGAGCAAGCGTAGCAATGCGGCCCCAACCCCAGCCCCCGCGAACTTGCGAAACCAGTGCCGCGCGTACATAACTACTCTCTGGAAATACCATGGGCACAAGGGGAGGGGCACCATCACGGAAAGCCCGAAACGCGGCTTAAACCACACTAGGGGCTGCCGATTTCTTAAATTTTCTCTTATTTTCAGGACTCCATTCTTCGGAAGGCTTGTCCGGCAGTACAATTGCCGCACAAATGTTACAACCAGGGAAGCAGAAAGCTATGCCGCACTACGGAACTCTAAGGTGGTCTCTATAACGAGTAGTATACATGTCTCGCATAACATTCCGCAGCTCGCCCCTGGAAAGGACATATTTGATAGTCCCATATTTTGCTTATCACACTATTTGTACCGTTCTACTTTGATCGCAACTTTTTTAAATAAACAATGCATAGCTTACGTCTATTACCGCATTACCTCTTTTTTACGAATATATGTTCATTAATGACATGTTGCACCCATACACTTTGGTACGGCTAATACACCAGGGGCTTAAGTACCCTAGAACATGGTGTGAGAAGTCCGAACACTTTCACAAGTGCGGCACCCCGAACTTATAGCATTATATGCATCGGCTCCGAATCATGTCTTGGGTCAATAGTTGGGTTTGCCCGGCTCCCATGTTTTGGTACCTTACGTTCCGTCATATCGGCTAAGGTAGCACTAGGAGAACTACTGCGATTGTGCCCCAGTTGAGCTGGGCTAAGCACCTCAGTAGAGAAAGCTAAAACTGACCGTCATGATGAGGCGAGAGCTGGTCGCTGTTCGAGAGGTTTTCGAGTCCCTAAAGACTTATGCCGCCTAGAGGGAGGAGTCGGCTTTGTCCGGCCTAGGCGTGGATAGAGCCCCGAACTCGGTCTTTCGAACACCAGGGGCTTCGCCAAAATTTAAAATTATAGAATTCTATGGCTAAGTGAGAGTGTTCAAGCATTATAGTTCGATTGCCTTGTTCGTTGTGTTGAGCGCCTCCCTCGAAGGACCCAAGAATGGGAAAAAGAGCGCTCATGTTTATCCTGAACACCCCAGCACTCGTGCCATGGGGGCAGAAGACGACGACTCGCCATCTCTCAAATTTGATAAACGGCCGCACAGAAGGTAATATTTTAAATTCAAAAAGCATTGCTTAGCGCACATGAACAAGTTTTCAGCGCACAGGACAAAACGAGCGAGTTCATTGAAAAATTACATACATGGAACATTCATCCGCCACAAGGCGGGCACCCTTCAGAACGCCCTCATAATACATCTCGGGCTTGCGATGCTCCTTGCCCGGCGGTGGTCCGTCCTTCAAAAGCTTCTCAGCATCCAGGTTGCCCTAGTGCACCTTCGCACGGGCAAGCGCCCTACGGGCACCCTCGATGCATACGGAGCGCTTGATGACTTCAAGCCTTGGAGAGGCCTCCACCAGCCGCCTCACCAGCCCGAAGTAGCTCCCAGGCATGGCCTCTCTAGGCCACAGCTAGACTATGAGGCCCTTCATGGCCTGTTCGGCCACCTTATGGAGCTCGACCAGCTGTTTCAGCTGTTCTCTTAAGGGCACCGGGTATTCGGCCTCAGCATACTTAGACCAGAACACCTTCTCCGCCGAGCTTCCCTCCTCGGCGCGGTAGAAGGCGGCGGCATCCGACACGCTACGGGGCAAGTCTGCGAATGCTCCTGGAGAGCTCCGGATTCGGGTAAGTGACAAGTAAATCACTCTTACGTGCTTGCTTTGCATAAAGAATGCCTTACCCGCTGCTATCTTTTTTACTGCCTCAACCTCCTGGAGGGCCTTCTGGGCTTCGACCTTGGCAGACTTGGCATCTTCAATGGCCGCCGTGAGCTCAGACTCTCGCGTCTTCGAGTCAAGCTCCAAACTCTCATGTTTTTTCATGACAGCCTGGAGCTCTTGCCGCACCTCACCAACCTGCGTCTCATGCTTCTCCCGATCAGTGCGCTCCATGGCTTGCTTAAGGGTCACCACCTCAGTTGTGGCCCCTACAATAGCCGCGTTAATCCTGTCACCTTTTGCAATTGCACCTTTCACATATTTTAATAAGGTATTTCTTACCTTCCTTCTCCTTGAGCTGTTGCTTGGCTAGGCCGAGCTCTTGCTCGGACCGCTCGAGGTTCTGCTTCAGCGTATCCACCTCCGCAGTCAGTGCGGCGGAGGCCAGCAGCGAAGCCTGCATACGCATATTGACTTGATTATGTTAGACTCCTGCGATTATTAGATCCTCTATTCGGCTTTTCTTTCTGAACGCCGAACAGAGCATCAGGGGCTACTATCTATGCGGTAATATTTTTTACATATTCTTTACTTACCTCAAAGCCTGTTAGAAGGCTGGCATAGGCTTCAGTCAGTCCGCTCTTGGCGGACTGAACCTTTTGGATCACCGCACTCATAATAGTGCGGTGCCCCTCGTTGATGGAGGCGCCGTTAAGTGTCTCCAGCAAATTGTCCGGTGCCTCCGGTTGGACGGAGGTCACCGGCTCAGTAGGCTTGCTCCTCTTGGAAGGAGGCTACCTACCGGAGTCCGGAACCGTTGAAAGTTCCGGCGCGGTGTCCGGCTCAAGGCCGGACTTGGAGCCCTTGGGGGTTCTATCCCCTTTACGCCTGGAGTCCGGGAGGTTGCCTTGCGGCGCCTCCATGACCACCTCCTCCTGGCTTCGAACCTGTTGGGACGCTACCTCGGCGCCGTCCGTAGGGTGGGGGGAGGAAGCCGTCGGAAGCGAATTCACATCTGACGAATCCAAGGAGCCGCTCGACGACTCGTCGAGCCCGGCCTTGGGCGAACTGCACAATCATGTTCGACGTAAGGAAAAGCTGTGGAATGGGGGAATACTATGAATCACTCGGGTATCCGGATACTTACGATCTCGCCAGGGGCTTGGCCCTGTGCGGCCACTCCTCTTCACCGTCGTCGGCGTTGGTGGAGTAGTCTGGAGGAGGGGTCTTCCCCCTCTTGGACCCTTCGGCCTCCCCGGTTGGGCGGCCTTCCTTTTCATCCCTCCCCCCGCTGGAAGGGGAGAGGTCTCTTCCTCCTCATTGTCCTCATGGGAGGAGTGCGCCTTGGAGTCGTCGGATGGTGAATCCGACACCTCCTGGTGGCGGGCGCTCTTTCGAGTCCCCGTGGCTTTCTTCTTGGCCTTCTTCTCTGGCACCACGTAAGGTGCCGGAGCCAGCAGCTTCGCCAAGCGAGCGTCCGCTGGGCCTTCGGGCAAAGGAGCCGGACAGTTGATCTATCCAGACGTCTCCTGCCAATCCTGTCAAAGGTAAGGGAACTTAGATCCCGCATGGAGTCAAACTATGAAAAACTAATACCCTGTAAAAGGTGAAAACAGCTTACCGCACGAGCGTGACGCTGCATGTTCAATCCGCGATCCTCGCTAGCGGATGCGGGGGCCTCGGCGCCCTTGAAAAGCACCTTCCAGGCATCGTCGTACGTCGTGTCAAAGACCCTGCTCAGAGTTCGGTGCCGCGCTAGGTCGAACTCCCACAGGTTGAAAGCCCGTTGTTGACACAGGAGGATCCGACGGATGAGCATAACCCGGACTACGTTGACAAGTTTGAGATTACTGTCCACCAGGGTTTGGACGCATGTTTGGAGTCTGGTCAGCTCTCCTTTTTTACCCCACGACAGGCCCGTCTCTTTCCAGGAGGCGAGCCGCGTAGGGGGTCCAGATCGGAACTCGGGGGCTGCGACCCATTTAGGGTTGCGTGGCTCGGTGATGTAAAACCACCCCGACTACCACCGCTTTAGGGACTCCACGAAGGAGCCCTCGAACCATTGGACGTCGGGCATCTCGCCCACCATGGCGCCTCCGCACTCCGCTTGAGTGCCCGCACCACCTTCGGCTTGACATTGAAAGTCTTGAGCCATAGGCCGAAATGGGGGCGGATGCGGAAGAAAGCCTCGCACACAACGATAAACGCCAAGATGTTGAGGACAAAATTTGGGGCCAGATCATGGAAATCCAGGCCATAGTAGAACATGACCCCCCAGACAAATGGGTGGAGAGGGAAGCCCAGTCCGCGGAGGAAATGGGGGAGGAACACCACCCTCTCATGCGGCCTAGGGGTGGGGATGAGCTGCCCCTCTTCGGGAAGCCGGTGCGCAATGTCGTTAGACAAATATCCGGCCTTCCTCAGTCTTTTTATGTGTCCCTCTGTGACGGGGGAGACCATCCACTTGCCTCCCACTCCGGACATGTCTGGGAAAGGTTGAGGTGGGGTGGGCGGACTTGGGCGCTGGAGCTCGAGTGCGCGGAAATGGATAGGCAAAGGAGGAAAAAGGTGTGGATGAAAAGGTGGATCCTTATCCCCTTATATGGGCAGACACGACTATGCGCCCTCACCAGCCTGGTAAAACTCGCTTATCTCGCAAGAGCCGCAGTCAATGGCGCGGTTGGGTTACCCACACCCGTATTGATGAGAATCCCGAAATAAGGGGACACGATCTCTGCTTTAACAAGACGTGCCAAGGAAACCGCCTCGCTAAATGCACTGAGGTGGGATAGTAAAACGATTCAAATAAAGACTTGGCCGTGGTGTGATGTCACACTATGGAATACGTCAGCAGATTAGATTTGTGTAAATATTATTCTCTCTATGGCAATATGTGGAAACTTATTTTGCAGAACCGGACACTATCTTTGTGTTCAAAATCTTCTATGAAGTACTTGGAGGAGGAACCCGCCTTGCAATGCCGAAGACAATCTGCGCGCCGGACTCATCGTCATTGAAGCCTGGTTCAGGGGCTACTGAGGGAGTCCTGGATTAGGGGGTGTCTGGATAGCCAGACTATACCTTCGACCGGACTCCTGGACTATGAAGATACAAGATTGAAGACTTCGTCCCGTGTCCGAAAGGGACTTTCCTTGGCGTGGAAGGCAAGCTTGGCGATACGGATATGTAGATCTCCTACCATTGTAACCGACCCTGTGTAACCCTATCCCTCTCCGGTGTCTATATAAACCGGGGAGTTTTAGTCCGTAGGACAAACAACAATCATACCATAGGCTAGCTTCTAGGGTTTAGCCTCTCTAATCTCATGGTAGATCTACTCTTGTACTACCTATATCGTCAATATCAGGACGTAGGGTTTTACCTCCATCAAGAGGGCCCGAACCTGGGTAAAACTTCGTGTCCCTTGCCACCTGTTACCATCCGACCAAGACGCACAGTTCGGTACCCCCTACCCGAGATCCACCGGTTTTGACACCAACAACTGACTAGACATTGTTATTCGTGGTAAAAGAGATCCAGTCAAGTCATACTCAATGTAAACTAACAGTAATGAATGCAAATGACAATAGTGCTCTCCAACTGGTGCTTTTTAATAAGAGGATGATGACTCAGCATAAAAGTAAATAGATAGGCCCTTCGCAAAGGGAAGCAGGGATTTGTAGAGGTGCCATAGCTCGATTTTGAAATAGAGGTGAATAATATTTTGAGCGGTATACTTTCTTTGTCAACATAACAACCAAGAGATGGCGATATTTTCCATGCTACACACATAATAGGCGGTTCCCAAATAGAATGGTAAAGTTTATACTCCCCCTTCCACCAACAAGCATCAATCCATGGCTTGCTCGAAACAACGAGTGCCTCAACCTAACAAGAGTCCCAGGGGGAGTTTTGTTTGCAATTATTTTGATTTAGTTTGCATAAAGCATGGGACTGGGCATCCTGGTGACCAGCCATTTTTTCTTGTGAGTGAGGAGCGGAGTCCACTCCTCTTGAGAATAACACGCCTAACATGGAAGATACAGACATCCCTAGTTGATACATGAGCTATTCGAGCATACAAAACAGGATATTTATTTGAAGGTTTAGAGTTTGGCACATACAATTTTACTTGGAACGGCAGGTAGATACCGTATGTAGGAAGGTATAGTGGACTCATATGGAATGACTTTGGGGTTTATGGAGTTGGATGCACAAGCAGTATTCCCACTTAGTACAGGTGAAGGCTAGCAAAAGACTGGGAAGCGACCAGCTAGAGAGCGACAACAGTCATGAACATGCATTAAAATTAATCAACACTGAAAGCATGAGTAGGATATAATCCACCATGAAAATAAATGTCGTGATGGCTATGTTGATTTTGTTTCAACTACATGTGTGAACACGTGCCAAGTCCAGTCACTTAAATCATTCAGAGGAGGATACCACCCTATCATACCACATCATAACCATTTTAATAACATGTTGGCACGCAAGGTAAACCATTATAAGCTCCCAGCTAATCAAGCATGGCACAAGAAACTATGATCTCTAGTGTCATTGCAACATGTTTATTCATAATAGGCTGAATCACGAACGATGAACTAATCATATTTACAAAAACAAAAGAGGTCAAGTTCATACCAGCTTTTCTCATCTCAGTCAGTCCATCATATATCTTCCTAATTGCCTTTCACTTGCATGACTGAATGATGTGAATAATAATAATAGTGCGAGTGCATTGGACTAAGTTGGAATCTGCAAGCATTCAATAAACATGAGAAGACAAGGCAATATGGGCTCTTTTATCAGATCAACAATTATGCATATAAGAGCCACTTCCACAATTTAATCATGGTCTTATCCTATCGACCCCCAAAGAAAAGAAAAGAAATAGAACTATTTACACGGGAAAGCTCCCAACAACCAAAAGAAGAACATGAAATCTTTTTGGGTTTTTTTAATTACTACTACAAGCATGGAAAGTAAATTAATTAAAAGCTAGAACTAATTTTTTTTGTTTTTCTTAAGGTTTATTAAACACACAAGAAGAAAGCATAAAAAGGAAATAAACTAGCATGGATGATACAATGAAAAAGTATGTGCATCGACTTCTAGCAATGAGTGTGTGAACATAAATGTAATGTCGGTGGGAAATACGTACTCCCCCAAGCTTAGGCTTTTGGCCTAAGTTGGTCTATGGCCACGACTGGCCTAGCGGATATCCATAATAATAGTTGGGGTTGTACTGAGATGCAGCGGCTATCGCCTCCTGAGCTGCAGCATGGCGACGAGCGGCCTCAGCCCGCCTCTCGTACTCATCTGCCTCCTCTCTGGTAATAACATATCTTCCTTTTGCCTGATAATCAAAGAAGGTAGGAGCAGGGAGAGTAATACGGATAGCACACCGTCTTTCAAAGATTAGTCAATACTGAAGAGGTGATTCACTCCTCTCAACAAACTGGTGGTGAACCATAGCATTAAAATCTAAATAAGTAGGAGGCTACTCAATATCATCTTCATGTATGGCTATACCAAGAAAATTAGCTATGCGGGTTGCATAAATTCCACCAAAGAAATCTCCATTAAATCTATTAAGATGCAACGTACGTGCAACAATGGCTCCCAAATTATAAGATTTATCTCCTAACACAGCACTCCTAAGAATACTGAGGTCAGGAACACACATGTGACATGCCTCATGTTTACCATTAATGCATCTACCTATGAAGAGAGAAAAATAATGTATAGCAAGAAAGTGAATGCTCCCTATGGTAGCTTGTGTTATATGTCTAGATTCCCCCACAGTTATACTAGCAGCAAAATCTCTAAATTCAGATTTGCGAGGTTCCCTGATACTACCCCATTGTGTAAGTTTACAAGCAGTGGTAAAGATCAAACATGACAGTTGGAGAATTACGTGAAGATGAAAATTCAAAACTCCTCACAAAGGAACTAGTGAGATAGTGATACTGGCTGCACTTCTCTTCCTCGAAGCTCACAAGATCCGCGTTACGCAAATATGCGTTAAATTCCACCTTAATTCCCGCTCAATCCATAAAGTTCTTAGAAGGCCATTCACAAGGACGCACTGGGGCGTCCCTTGGTGGTTCTTCATCAACATCACGCATTGCAAGCCTGGGTCCTTGCTTCCTTGAAGAACCACCTTGGAATATTTTCCTAAGCATATTTCTTCCTCTCAAAAATTTCTGAAATTTTTAGTAACTTCAAAATAAAAGTGAACCAAGCTCAATAATATTGATAGCAACTACTCATACAAGTGCCTAGAGCCTATATCATGCATCAAAACTACTTGGAACCATATAAATTTGACATCCAAGCTCAAGAACATGGTCACCTAGGCAGCACAAATTTGCAATGAATGAAACACTAGAACAAAAACTAATTGGACCAATGGAGGAGTCACATACCAAGGAACAATCTCCCCAAGTAGTTTTGTGAGAGGTGCTTTGAGCAAGGAGATCAAAAATGGCAGCTAAATGAGCTAGAACTCGTGCTTGAGCTGGATATTCGTGTTTCTGGGAGGAAGAAGGAGTGTGTGGGTGAAAGGATAACTGGAGGAGTGCCACCACGGGCCCACGAGGCAGGGGGGCGCGCCCAGGGGGTAGGGCGCGCCCCTGACCCTCGTGGCCAGGTGCCATCTCCTCCTGCTGTGTTCTGAGTGCCAAATATTCTCAAATATTCCAGAAAAAATCATATTTAAATTTCAGGGCATTTGGAGAACTTTTATTTTTGGGGTATTTTTATATTGCACGGATAATTCAGATAACAGACCGAAAATACTATTTTTATATTATATAATATAAATAACAGGAAGTAAAAGGAGGGTACAGAAGGTTGTGCCTTCTAGTTTCATCCATCTCATGCTCATCAAAAGGAATCCACTAACAAGGTTGAACAAGTCTTGTTAATGAACTCATTCCAAATAACATGGAACCGGAGAAATTTCGAATAACACTATGTTACCTCAACGGGGGTATGCACATCCCCAATAATAAGAATATCATATTTCTTCTTGACAGTATGAAGAGGAAATTCAAAACCTCCAAATATAATCGATGGAATTTTTCCAATAGAGTTGATACTATGAACTTGAGGTTGTTTCCTCGGAAAGTGTACCGTATGCTCATTACCATTAACATGAAAAGTGACATTGCCTTTAGTGCAATCAATAACAGCCCCTGCAGTATTCAAAAAGGGTCTTCCAAGAATAATAGACATACTATCGTCCTCGGGAATATAAAGAATAACAAAGTCCGTTAAAATAGTAACGTTTGCAACTGCAACAAGCACATCCTCACAAATACCGACAGGTATAGCAGTTGATTTATCAGCCATTTGCAAAGATATTTCAGTATGTGTCAACTTATTTGAATCAAGTCTATGATATAAAGAGAGAGGCATAACACTAACACCGGCTCCAAGATCACATAAAGCAGTTTTAACATAATTTCTTTTAATAGAGCATGGTATAGTGGGTACTCCTGGATCACCAAGTTTCTTTGGTATCCCACCCTTACAAGTATAATTAGCAAGCATGGTGAAAATTTCAGCTTCCGGTATCTTTCTTTTATTTGTAACAATTTCTTTCATGTACATAGCATAAGGATTCATTTTAAGCATATCAGTTAATCGCATACACAAAAAGATAGGTCTAATCATTTCAGCAAAGCGCTCAAAATCCTCATCATCCTTTTTCTTGGATGGTTTGGGAGGAAAAGTCATGGGTTTCTGAACCCATGGTTCTCTTTCTTTATCATGTTTCCTAGCAACAAAGTCTTTCTTATCATAACGTTGATTCTTTGATTGTGGGTTATCAAGATCAACAACAGGTTCAATTTCTATATCATTATCATTACTAGATTGAGCATCATCATGAACATTATCGTTAACATTATCACTAGTTTCAGGTTCATTACCAGATTGTGTTTCAGCATCAGAAATAGAAATATCATTTGGATTATCAGGTGTTTCAGTAATAGGTTTACTAGAAGCATGCAAAGTCCTATCATTTTTCTTTTTCTTCCTTTTAGAAGGACTATGTGCATCTATATTATTTCTCTGAGAATCTTGCTCAATTCTCTTAGGGTGGCCTTCAGGATACAAAGGCTCCTGAGTCATTTTACCACCTCTAATCATAACTCTAACAACATTATCATTATTCTTACTATTCAATTCATTGAGTAAATCATTTTGAGCTTTAAGTACTTATTCTACTTGAGTGGTAACCATAGAAGCATGTTTACTAATAATTTTAAGTTCACCTTTAACATTAGCCATATAATCACCCAAGTGTTCAAGCATATTTGAATTGTATTTCAATTGTCTACCAAAATAAGCATTAATGTCTTCTTGCTTAGCCATAAATTTATCAAACTCATCTAAGCATGGGCTAGCAAATTCAGTAAATGGGATTTCAGCTTTATCATATCTATAGAGAGAATTTACCTTTACTACCTGTGTCGGGTTATCAAGACCATGAGTTTCTTCAATAGGAGATGGATTAAGATCGTATGTTTCTCCAACAGGCGGTAAATTAAGACCGTGTATTTCTTCAATAGGAGGTAAATTATTAACATCTTCAGCTTTAATACCTTTTTCTTTCATAGATTTCTTTGCCTCTTGCATATCTTCAGGACTGAGAAATAGAATACCTCTCTTCTTCGGAGTTGGTTTAGGAATAGGCTCAGGAACTGGCTCAGGAGGTGTCCAATTATTTTCATTTGTCAACATATTATTCAATAGAATTTCAGCCTCATCCGGTGTTCTTTCCCTGAAAACAGAACTAGCACAACTATCCAGGTAATCTCTGGAGGCATCGGTTAGTCCATTATAAAAGATATCAAGTATTTCATTTTTCTTAAGAGGATGATCAGGCAAATCATTAAGTAACATGAGAAGCCTCCCCCAAGCTTGTGGGAGACTCTCTTCTTCAATTTGCACAAAATTATATATGTCTCTTAAAGAAGCTTGTTTCTTATGAGCAGGGAAATATTTAGCAGAGAAGTAATAAATCATATCCTGGGGACTACACACACAACCAGGATCAAGAGAATTAAACCATATCTTTGCATCACGCTTTAATGAGAACGGAAATATTTTAAGGATATAAAAATAACGAGTCTCTCATCATTAGTAAACAGGGTAGCTATATCATTTAATTTAGTAAGATGTGCAACAACAGTTTTAGATTCATAGCCATGAAAAGGATCAGATTTAACCAAAGTAATTATATCACGATCAACACAGAATTCATAATCCTTATCGGTAACACAGATAGGTGAATTAGCAAAAGCAGGGTTTGGTTTCATTCTAGCATTTAGAGATTGCTGATTCCATTTAGATAATAACCTCTTGAGAGTTCGTATCTATCTTTGCAAGCTAAAATAGCTAAAGAAGCTTCTTTATCAAAAACATAACCCTTAGGAATAATAGGCAAGTCTTCATCATCACTTTCATTAGTATTATCAGATTCAATATTTTCACTCTCTCTAACCCTAGCAAGTTGTTCATTAAGAAATTCACTAAGTGGCACAGTGGTATCAAGCATAGAAGTAGTTTCATCATAAGTATCATGCATAGCAGAAGTGGCATCATCAATAACATGCGACATATCAGAATGAATAACAGAAGCAGGTTTAGGTGTCACAAGCTTACTCAAAACAGAAGGTGAATCAAGTGCAGAGCTAGATGGCAGTTCCTTACCTCCCCTCGTAGTTGAGGGATAATTTTTGGTTTTTGGATTTCTCAAGTTCTTCATAATGATAAGCAGATATAAATCCCAAGTGACTCAAAGAATAGAGCTATGCTCCCCGGCAACGGCGCCAGAAAATAGTCTTGATAACCCACAAGTATAGAGGATCACAACAGTTTTCGAGGGTAGAGTATTCAACCCAAATTTATTGATTCGACACAAGGGGAGCCAAAGAATATTGTCAAGTATTAGCAGCTGAGTTATCAATTCAACCACACCTGGAAACTTAATATCTGCAGCAAAATGTTTAGTAGCAAATTATTATGATAGTAGTGGTAACGGTAACAAAAGGTAACGGCAGCAAAAGTAATGTTTTTGGTATTTTGTAGTGATGATAGCAATAGCAACGGAAAAGTAAATAAGTGAAGAACAATATGTTGAAAACTCGTAGGCAATCGATTAGTGATGGAGAATTATGCCGGATGTGGTTCATCATGTAACAGTCATAACCTAGGGTGACATAGAACTAGCTCCAATTCATCGATGTAATGTAGGCATGTATTCCGAATATAGTCATACATGCTTATGGAAAATAACTTGCATGACATCTTTGTCCTACCCTCCCATGGCAGCAGGGTCCTTACGGAAACTAAGGGATATTAAGTCCCCCTTTTAATTGAGTACCGGAACAAAGCATTAACACATAGTGAATACATGAACTCCTCAAACTACGGTCATCACCGGTAAGTATCTCGATTATTGTTACTTCGGGGTTAACGGATCATAACACATAATAGGTGACTATAGACTTGCAAGATAGGATCAAGAAATCTCATATATTGATGAAAACATAATAGGTTCAGATCTGAAGTCATGGCACTCGGGCCCTAGTGAAAAGCATTAAGCATAGGAAAGTCATAGCAACATCAATCTCAGAACATAGTGGATACTAGGGATCAAACCCTAACAAAACTAACTCGATTACATGATAGATCCCATCCAACCCATCACCATCCAGCAAGCCTACGATGGAAATACTCATGCACGGCGGTTAGCATCATGAAATTGGTGATGGAGGATGGTTGATGATGACGATGGCGACGGATTCCCCTCTCTAGAGCCCCGAACGGACTCCAGATCAGCCCTCCCGAGTGGTTTTAGGGCTTGGCAGCGGCTCCGTATCGTAAAACGCGATGAATCCTTCTCTCAGATTTTTTTCTCCCCAAAGGCAAATATATAGAGTTGTTCTTGAGGTCGGAGGAGCTCCAGGGGGGACACAAGGTAGGGGGCGCACCCTAGGGGGGCAGGCGCGCCCCCACCCTTGTGGACAGATGGTGGGCCCCCTGGCCTTCATCTTTTGCAAGGATTTTTTATATTTTCCGAAAAGGTGTTCCGTGAAGTTTCAGGTCATTCCGAGAACTTTTGTTTCTGCACATAAATAACACCATGGCAATTCTGCTGAAAACAACGTCAGTCCAGGTTAGTTCCATTCAAATCATGCAAGTTAGAGTCCAAAACAAGGGCTAAAGTGTTTGGAAAATTAGATACGACGGAGACATATCACCTATTCACCTGTTTATTATCAAACCATTGCGAGTTACTTCTAGGTTGCTTATATTGCTATGCTATGCTCGTAGACGTGGTTTGGGTTTGAGTGTACTCATGACAGATGTGAGTATTGCTAATTAGTTGTTAATTTAAGGTGGCTACTTTAATACACATCTGGGTGGATTGAGGCACCTGAGGAACCCAGTGTTGCTTGTATTTTTGGAAATCCCGGGGTACCGTGTGATTCTCCTATGGACTGCCACCCAGGCTCAAAGGGATCATAAGATTATTCATGCTAGAAACTTCCGTGTGCAGCCACATGCCATTATGGCTCTGGCATATTTGAGTAAGTTATGGGAAAACTTTCCATGATGGGCTAGAAGATGTAGGGGATTGTAGGTGTACAGGCCTATCTATCGGTTAAGGGGACCTGTTCGGAAAGACTATGTCTTGGTCATCCATTTCTCAAAAATCATGTAGTGCGAGAAATTCAATGGAGGTGATTGAGTCTTGTGGGTAAAAGTGCGCAAACCACTACAGAGTGTACAAACTAATCATGGTTAGCCGTGTACCCAGTTATGGACATCTTGAGTATCTAGTTCTTGGATTATCATGTGGATCTCATCACTCTTAATATAATTTTGGTTGGGTTTTTAATTAAATATTTAATTGGGATTGAGATGGGGTTTACCACTATCAATGTTTTTCAACAAACTTTGTAGTTAAATAAAATATATTCCTTTGCAGTAGGGAAAAATTGGCTTTCCGCAAAACATATTAACCATACAGCCTCCACTAGCTGTATATGCATGTAGTGATAGCATTATTCTGTTCGTTACTCTCTTGTGTTATATTGCCAGCATATTCCATGTGCTGACCCGTTTTCGGGCTGCAATGTATCATGTTGCAGACTTTTCAGACGACGAGTAAGGAGCCTTAGGTCGTGGTCTTTCACTTAGTGATGCCAATGGAGTTGATGGACTCACTTTATCTTCCAAGCCTTCCGCTGTTATCGTATTAGATGGCCTTAAGCCATATTTATTGTAATAAGTTCTCTTTTGAGGCATTCGATGTAATAAGTGTGTGATTGCTACTCTATTATAAATTCTCAAGTATTGTGCGTGTCAGCATTACCGATCCAGGGATGACACTGATGCACAGAGATCGGACTGTTTGAGGTCTGGTCGCTACAAGATGGTATCAGAGCACAAGCTGACTGTAGGACACGACCACTAAGCTAAAGCCCTAGATCACTACTCTCTTCTCATTTCTGACTTCTCTCCATTCTCTACTCTTTAGGATGGGGGACGCAAGGAACAAGTTTGCACAACCAGATGAAGACACACCTTTTGGACGCCACTTGAAGGAAGTCACTAGGTACCTAAATATTGGAATACCAAGCTTCACCGGGACTTACAACGCCACTTTACCAGAAGAGGAGCGCTGGTTGATTCAAGTTCAAGTTCCAGGAAGGACATTTACGCCAGTCACTGAGCCCATAGAGTTTTCCTTTGTTGCACCAACCTAGAGTCTAGGAAAGAGTATGGCAGCCGACATCACCATGGGACGCATTGCAGAAGTTTACCACAAGGATCTCGAGGATACTATCTACCAGATTTGTGGGTGCCGAGATGAGATATGGGAGATAATTAGCACCAGGAAGGATATATCCATTGCAGCTTTCATCCAGGAGTTAAACCAGCACATTCGTCGCCAGGAGAACCAGATGTGCGCAGGCATGATAGATTTGAAAAAGGCAATGACCAGAATCACAGAGCTGGAGGAAGAACTCAAGTCTACACGTGATGGATACGAGGAGGAAATGACGATACTAGTGGAGATGAATGATGATATGACAAGAAAGCTAGAAGTATTCATGGGAGATCCCGCGCCAGGAGGAGAAGACAACGATCCTACTTTCCCGGAGAACTACATCATCATCGATGACACCGACTCAGACCCCGACGATAGCGATGATGACTATGTTGATGAAGCTGGAGCGGATATTATGGAGTCTTCCACCAATCAATTTTTCTAGTCGACCACCATATCGGTAGTAGTATTCCACCATGTATATAGTATAGTCCGAGCACTTTTGTAACGATAGTTCTAGACCGATTGTATGCCCTTGCTTGATTGATTGAGTAATATGATTGTGTTTGTCTCATGTGCATATGGGTAGTGTTTTCTTACTAGACCTCATTCTATTCTATTCTCTTCCATCTAAACCCATAGATGCCTCCGAGACGTGACCCCAGATTTACCTTTCCACCGGAGCTCACTCAGTTGATCTAGTAGCAAAATACCTTGATGCAGTTGTTAGTTCAGAACCAAGGCAACAACAAAAAAACAACCCACCACCACCATCCCCAGTTGACACCTTAGCCCGTTTTTTGAGGTTGCAGCCGCCGGTGTTTTCCAGTAGCACCGAGCCGATAGTGGCAGATGATTGGCTCTGCATGATTGGAAGGGAGTTGACCACTGCAGGATGCACTGATGCTGAGAAGGTGCATTTTGCCGCGCACCAATTGGATGGACCAGCAGCCTCATGGTGGGAGAATTACACTGTCACCTATCCTATAGCCAATGTTACATGGGAGTAGTTCCAGTAGGCTTTTCACACTGCCCATGTATCAGCAGGAGCTATGGCCATGAAGAAGCGTGAGTTCCGCAACTTACGCCAAGGAGGATGCACCGTTGGCCAGTATGTGGATGACTTTAGCAAGCTAGCATGTTATGCCCCAGATGACGTTGCCACGGATGCAGCTAAACAGGAGAAGTTTCTAGAAGGATTGAATGATGAGCTGAGCATGCAGTTGATGGTAGCAACCTTTAATAACTACCAAGAGTTGGTAGATAGAGCTCTCATGCTTGAAGGGAAGCAACAACAGATTGACAACCGCAAGAGGAAGTATGGACATGGGAATTATAATTCTGGAGCTCAGCAGAGACCCTGTTTCACCCCGAACTCGGGAGGACCCCTACAACATAACCATGGAGGTCACAATCACACTGGAGGAAGTTTGCACAACCATAGTGGCTCCAAGAGCGGAAATGGTAATGGAGGAAGCAACAGACATAACCGTTCCAACCCAGCAACCCCCGCCAAGAAAGATCTAAGCCACGTTACTTGCTACAAGTGCCAAAAGACCGGACATTACGCTAGTGAATGTCCTGAAGATAAGAATGGAAACGGCAATGGAAGTTCTGGGAAGAAGCCCAACCCTTTCAATAGGAGACAAGTGAACCACGTTAACGTGGAGGAGATTGAAGCCCAGCCAGATGTAGTAATAGGTAAGTTTTTGGTTAAGTCATTTACTGCAGTCGTTCTTTTTGATACTGGTGCATCGCATTCATACATATCAAGGGGATTTGTGTATAAGTATAAGCTGCCCACCAAAGTTCTTAGTACACCTATGTTAGTGAGATCGCCAGGAGCAGAGTATATGGCAAGCCAAGGATGTTTTCAGATGCCATTGACCATAGGTAGGCATGTTTTCCCCTCAGATCTGATAATTTTGGAGTCGCAAGGTTTGGATGTGATTCTGGGTATGGATTGGCTATCAATGTATGGAAGAAACATCGATTGCGCTAGTAAGTCGGTTTTGCTCACCACCCTAGAAGGAAGAAGGATCAAGTATGTATCCCGGCATGTGTCGATTAGGACTCAAGTAAATTCCTTATCAGGAGTTGTACAGGAGGAAGTACCAGTGGTGAGCGATTTCCCGAATGTATTTCCAAAAGTGTTGCCAGGCACACCACCGGATAGAGACATCGAGTTTTTGATTGAGCTTTTGCTAGGCACAGGGCCAATATCTAGGAGACTGTACATGATGCCCGCACATGATTTAGAGGAAATTAAGAAGCAGATTAAGGAGTTAGTGGATAAAGGATATATTCGCCCAAGCTCGTCACCTTGGGGATCACCAGTACTTCTAGTGGAGAAGAAGGATGGATCGTTGAGGATGGTTTTTGATTATCGAGGATTGTATGAGGTGAAGATCAAGAACAAATACCCACTGCCAATGATCAATGATTTGTTTGATCAGCTGCAAGGAGCTAAAGTGTTTTCCAAGATCGATCTGCGATCAGGGTACCACCAGCCAAAGATTCGAGAGCAGGATATACCTAAGACATCATTTACCACAAGGTACGGGCTATATGAGTATACCGTTATGTCATTTGGCCTAACTAACGCACCTGCCTATTTTATGAACATGATGGACAGGGTGTTTATGGAGTTTTTGGATAAGTTCGTTGTGGTGTTCATTGATGATATTCTGGTCTACTCGTAGAATGAAGAGGAGCATAAAGAGCATTTGCGTCTGGTACTTGGGAAGCTCAGAGAACATCAACTATATGCCAAGTTCAGCAAGTGCGAGTTTTGGTTGAAGGAAGTTGGATTCCTTGGACATGTTATATCCAGGGAAGGAATAGTGGTAGACCCCACCAAAGTTGTCACTTTGACAAATTGGGAGGCATCCATGTCAGTTGGAGAGATCCGGAGTTTTCTTGGACTCGCAGGATACTACCGGAGGTTCATTGAGAATTTCTCGAAGATTGCAAACCTATGACGGAGTTCTTGAAGAAGGACACCAAGTTCAAATGGACTGAGGAATGTGAGGCCAGTTTTCAAGAGTTGCAGAAACGCTTGGTTACATCACCAGTGTTGATCCTGCCAGATCAACACAAGGATTATGAAGTGTATTGCGACGCTTCTCATCGAGGACTTGGAGCAGTGCTTATGCAGGGAGGAAGAGTTGTTTCATATTCTTCACGACAGCTTAAACCCCATGAGTTAAATTATGCTACGCATGATTTGGAGTTAGCAGCCATAGTTCATGCGTTGAACACTTGGAGACATTTTCTCATCGGAAACCATTGTGAGGTATACACGGATCACAAGAGTTTGAAGTATATCTTCACGCAGGAGGAGTTGAATCTTAGGCAGAGGAGATGGTTGGAACTCATTAAAGATTATGACATGAAGTTGCACTATCATTCCGGAAAGGCTAACGTAGTAGCCAATGCGTTGAGCCGCAAAAGTCATGTCAATACACTCATGACCGGAGAGTTACCCAAGGAGTTAGAAGAGAATCTTCACGAGCTATGTTTGGAGATAGTTCCGAGAGGTTATGTAGCAGCTTTAGAGATTCAATCTACTTTGATGGATAAGAGCAGAGAAGCTCAGAAGACGGACAAGGAGATTGCCGAGATAAAGGAAAGGATGAGGAAAGGAAAAGTCAAGGGATTTCGTGAGGATGAGCACGATACCTTATGGTTTGAGGACCGCGTATATGTGCCAAATGATCAACAGATCAGGAAGCTGATTTTGTAGGAGGCCCATGATTCGCCATATTCAATTCACCAGGAAATACCAAGATGTATATGGATTTGAAGGATAGATTCTGGTGGACAGGAATGAAGAAGGATATTGCGGAGTATGTAGTAGTTTGTGATGTATGTCAGAGAGTGAAGGCAGAACATCAGAAGCCAGCAGGATTGCTACAACCATTCCCAATACCCAAATGGAAGTGGGACAAGATAGGCATGGATTTTATCATGTGATTACCCAGGACTCATTCAGGCTATGACTCGATATGGATTGTAGTCGATCGTTTCATGAAACTAGCTTATTTCATCCCAGTGAAGACCACTTACACCAGTGCTAAGTTGGCAAAGATATACATGACCAGGATCGAATGTTTGCATGGAGTTCCAAGGACCATTATATCAGACAGAGGAACCCAATTTACCTCAAAGTTTTGGAGTCAGTTGCATGAAACTTTGGGAACCAGGCTAGAGTTCAGTACAACTTTTCACCCGCAGACAGATGGACAAACTTAGAGAGTCAATCAGATTCTGGAGGACATGTTGAGAGCTTGTGCGCTAGACTATGGATCTAGTTGGGACGCCAATATGACTTACGCAGAGTTCTCTTACAACAACAGCTATCAAGCCAGCTTGAAGATGGCCCCTTTTGAAGCATTGTATGAAAGGAGGTGCAGGACACCGTTGTTGTGGGATGAAGTTGGAGACCGACAGTTGTTTGGACCAGATTTGATTAAAGAGTTTAAAGAGAAGGTTAAGCTGATTCGCGATAGACTCAAGGTAGCCCAGTCCAGGCAGAAGAGCTATGCAGATTCTAAACGCAAGGAGATAGTTTACGAAGTTGGAGACAGAGTGTATCTTCATGTATCACTACTTCGAGGAGTGAAGCGTTTTGGAGTTAAGGGAAAGTTAGCACCATGTTTTGTGGGACCATACAAAGTTTTGGGACGTATGGGAGAAGTTGCTTACAAGTTGGAATTGCCCGAAGGTTTGTCAGGAGTTAACGATGTGTTCAACGTTTCTCAGTTGAAGAAGTGCCACGCAGAGATGGCTGATACTCCTCTGAGAGATACAGTGCCACTGGAAGCGATACAGTTGGATAGCGATTTGACCTATGTGGAAAAGTTAGTCAAGATTCTCAAGTTTGCCAGCCGAGTTACACGCAGCAAGGTTATCAAGTTTTGCAAGGTTCAGTGGAGCCACCATACTAAAGACGAAGCCACCTGGGAACGAGAGGAAGACCTACGGAAAGATCACCCTCACCTATTTTCTAGCCAACCCGAATCTCGAGGGCGAGATTCATCTTAAGGGGGATAGGTTTGTAACATCCCAAATTTTCAGTTTGGAATGTTATACATTAGGTCATCTTTGTGTATCATATTTTATTGCATTTTGGCTTGATCCTAGAAATTCTACGCAACTCAAGGACCCACGGAGAGAGTTGGGCATTTCGTTATTTTCATATTTGAGTTTTTCTAGAATTTTGAAAAGAGGATCGTTTGATTTTAATTATTTTCTCTTCGAATATTTCTTTTATAAAAATAAAAGAGAGGGGATAAAATGACTTCCTCAAAATAAAGAAATAATGCAGATTTAATATTAAAATCAAATAAGGTTTTTTAGAGTTTTATTGCTATTTTATTTGAATTAGGAAAAATATGCATTTTTCAAAATTGCATTAGAGTCCCAAATAAATGTTCACCTTGTCCGGTAGATTTTTAGAGGACGGGGAAAATTTATTTCAGGATTTTTGGAGTCCGTTTAGTATTTCTTTCCTTGGTTTTTCTGTGCGGAATATTTTTTTAAAACAAAAGGAACCGACCTAGGTGCCGGGCCCGGACTCCTCCCAGGCCCCCTCCTTATAAGCGCCCCCTGCCCCCACCGTAGCCCATCGCAGCCCACCCCGCCGCCGCCTTGCCCTAGCGCCGCCGCCCTGCCTCCCGCCGCGGCCGCAGCCTAGCGCCGCGCCGCGCCACCACCGAGCAGTCGCTGCAGTCGCCTGAGCCGCAGCGCCGCCGCCCGCCGGAGTTCAAGGTGGCCACTGGTTTTTCTTTTAAATCTTTTCGGTTTTTTGTAAACCCTAGTTCGTTTTTTAGATCAGTTCGTCGGTTTTCTGTCGGTTTATTTATTTAGCGGACCTTCGTCCGTACGTTCGTTTTAACGAATGGTTTTCGCCCGTTATCCGCAGATGGCGAACATTCGTTTCTTAGTCTATTCGTCAGTTTTTCTTTTTCTCGGATTTTTTCGCGATTATTTTCGATCGTGATTTCTGATCCGATTTTCGTTTTAGTTTAACTTTTCTCTCATTTATCAGAATCAGGCGATTCAAGCGCCTAGAGTTTCGTCTCGAAGCCCTCTACCTGTTTAATCAACTTAAACAAGTTTTTGCTACTGTAAATTTTGACTTCAGTCAATATTAGTAAACGAAGCTTGTTTCTTTCGCAGTTTGAGTTTCGTTGCTTCGTTTGATTTGATTCTTTTTGCAAACCGGAGTTCTTAAGTTGAACTTTCTGGTTAGATCTTCTTATTTGAATTTTACCCATGCATATTTGCTTGATTGCTTATTGTATGCTTGTTTGATTGTGATAGAGTACCCGGAGTGCGAAGCGTGCTACTACGAGTCTCTAGGTATCTCGGATCATCAGCAAGGCAAGTAACACTTTGATCATACCCCTTCACTACCCAGTTTTATTGCGGTAGGATCTGAATAAATTGTGGGTTGGGAAGTAGATTAGGTAGTACCTATTGACCTGTTTATTATCAAACCTTTGGGAGTTACTTCTACGTTGCTTATATTGCTATGCTATGCTCGTAGACGTGGTTTGGGTTTGAGTGTATTCATGACAGACGTGAGTATTGCTAATTAATGGTTAACTTAAGGTGGCTACTTTAATACACATCTGGGTGGATTGAGGCACCTGAGGAACCCAGTGTTGCCTGTATTTTTGGAAATCCCGGGGAACCGTGTTATTCTCCTATGGACTGCCACCCAGGCTCGAAGAGAAAAATAAGATTATTCTTGCTAGAAACTTCCGTGTGCAGCCACATGCAATTATGGGATCTGGCATAGTTGAGTAAGTTGTGGGAAACCTTTCCATGATGGGCTAGCAGATGTAGGGGATTGTAGGTGTACAGGCCTATCTATCGGTTAAGGGGACCTCTTCGGAAAAACTGTGTCTCGGTCATCCTTTTCTCAAACATCATGTAGTACGAGAAATTCAACGGAGGAGATTGAGTCTTGTGGGGAAAAGTGCGCAAACCTCTACAAGAGTGTACAAACTAATCACGGTTAGTCGTGTCCCCGGTTATGGACATCTTGAGTATCTAGTTCTTGGATTATCATGTGGATCTCATCACTCTTAATATAATTTTGGTTGGGTTATTAATTACCTTTTTAATTGGGATTCAGATGGGGTTTACCACTCTCAATGTTTTTCAACAAACTTTTTAGTTAAATAAAATATTATTCCTTTGCAGTAGGGAAAAATTGGCTTTCCGCAAAACATATTAACCATACAGCCTCCACCAGCCGTATATGCATGTAGTGATAGCATTATTCTGTTCGTTACTCTCTTGTGTTACATTGCTAGCATATTCCATGTGCTGACCCATTTTCAGGCTACAACGTATCATGTTGCAGACTTTTCACACGACGAGTAAGGAGCCTTAGGTCGTGGTCTTTCACTCAGTGATGCCATTGGAGTTGATGGACTCACTTTATCTTCCAAGCCTTCCGCTGTTATTGTATTAGATGGCCTTAAGCCATATTTATTGTAATAAGTTCTCTTTTGAGGCATTCGATGTAATAAGTGTGATTGCTACTCTATTATAAATCCTCAAGTACTATGCGTGTCAGCATTACCCATCCAGGGATGACACTGATGCATAGAGATCAGACTGTTTGAGGTCTGGTCGCTACATTGTTCGACCAATCTCTCGGAGAAGGAGAGGTCGATCACTTCTCTCTCTCTCTCTATATATATATGTGTGTGTTCATGGCGATCTTCTATACTTAATGGTTCCCTTCACTTGCTTACTAGCTAGCGTGTCGAGTCCTCTGTATACGTATAGTACCTAGCGTCGACCAAGCACAGAGATAAGAGAGGACACTTCTCTCTATTAGCTAGCTGATACGTCTCCAACGTATCTATAATTTTTGATTGTTCCATGCTATTATATATTATCTTTTGGATGTTTAATGGGCTTTATTATACACTTTTATATTATTTTTGGGACTAACCTATTAACCCAAGGCCCAGAGCAAATTGCTGTTTTTTTGCTTATCTCAGTGTTTCGCAGAAAAGGAATATCAAACGGAGTCCGAACGGAATGAAACCTTTGGGAGCATGATTTTTGGAACATACATTATCTAGAGGAATTGGAGTGGACGTCAAGAAACAACCGAGGAGGCCATGAGGCAGGGGGCACGCCTACCCCCATCGTTTGCCCCTCGTGGCTCAACCAACCTACATCTTCCTCCTATATATGTTCGTATGCCCCAAAAACATCTAGGAGCACCACGAAAACCCTATTTGCACCGCCGCAACCTTATGTACCCAAGAGCTCCCATCTTGGGGCCTTTTCCGGAGCTCCACCGGAGGGGGCATCGATCACGGAGGGCCTCTACATCAACTCCATGGCCCCTCCGATGATGTGTGAGTAGTTTACTTCAGACCTTCAGTCCATAGTTATTAGCTAGATGGCTTCTTCTCTCTCTTTGGATCTCAATACAAAGATCACCTCGATATTCTTGGAGATCTATTTGATGTAGCTCCTTTTGCGGTGTGTTTGTCGAGATCCGATGAATTGTGGGTTTATGATCAAGTCTATCTATGAACAATATTTGATCCTTCTCTGAAATCTTTTATGTATGATTGGTTATCTTTGCAAGTCTCTTCGAATTATCAGTTTGGTTTGGCCTACTAGATTGATCTTTCTTGTAATGGGAGAAGTGCTTAGCTTTGGGTTCAATCTTACGGTGCTCTATCCTAGTGACAGAATGGGAAATGACATGTATTGTATTGTTGCCATCGAGGATAAAAAGATGGGGTTTATATCATATTGCTTGAGTATATCCCTATACATCATGTCATCTTACCTTATGTGTTACTCTGTTCTTATGAACTTAATACTCTAGATGCATGCTGGATAGCGGTCGATGTGTGGAGTAATAGTAGTAGATGCATGCAGGAGTCATTCTACTTGTCACGGACGTGATGCCTATATACATGATCATGCCTAGATATTCCCTAATTATTCCCTTTTCTATCAATTGCTCGACAGTAATTTGTTCACCCACCGTAATACTTATGCTATCTTGAGAGAAACCACTAGTGAAACCTATGGCCCCCGGGTCTATTCTCCATTATATTAATCTTCCGTCAACAAGCTATTTCTATTACCGTTTATTTTTCAATCTTTACTTTTAATCTTTATCATAAAAATACCAAAATATATCTTATCATCTCTATGAGATCTCACTCTCGTAAGTGACCGTGAAGGGGTTGACAACCCCTTTATCGCATTGGTTGCGAGGTTCTTATTTGTTTGTGTAGGTACGAGGGACTTCCGTGTGGCCTCCTACTGGATTGATACCTTGGTTCTCAAAAACCGAGGGAAATACTTATGCTACTTTGTTGGATCACCCTTTCCTCTTCAAGGGAAAACCAATGCAGTGCTCAAGAGGTAGCAAGAAGGATTTCTGGCAGCGTTGCCGGGGAGTCTACGCACAAGTCAAAACATACCAAGTACCCATCACAAACTCTTATCCCTCTCATTACATTATTTGCCATTTGCCTCTCATTTTCCTCTCCCCCACTTCACCCTTGCCATTTTTATTCGCCCTCTTTTTCCGTTCCCCTTCTCTTTTCTAGTTCGTCTCTTTTTGCTTGTTTCTTGTTTGCTTGTGTGTTGGATTTCTTACTTGTCATGATGGCTCAATATAATACTAAATTGTGTGTTTTTTCCAATACAAACAATAATGATTTTATTAGCACTCCGATTGCTCCTCTTACCGATGCTGAATCTTGTGAAATTAATGCTGCTTTGCTGAATCTCGTGATGAAAGATCCGTTTTCCGGCCTTCCTAGTGAAGATGCCGCTACCCATCTAAACAACTTTGTTGATTTGTGTGATATGCAAAAGAAGAAAGATGTGGATAATGATATTGTTAAACTGAAGCTATCCCTGTTTTCTCTTTGAGATCGTGCTAAAACTTGGTTTTTGCCTTTTCCTAAAAATAGTATCGATTCAGGGAATAAGTGCAAAGATGCTTTTATCTCTAAGTATTTTCCTCCCGCTAAGATCATCACTCTTAGGAATCATATTATGAATTTTAAGAAACTTGATCATGAACATGTTGCACAAGCTTGGGATAGGATGAAATTAATGATACGTAATTGCCCTACACATGGTTTGAATCTTTGGATGATTATACAAAACATAAATAATTTGCTACCCATGGTGGTAGCTACACACATCCCTGATTTTTATCTTTAATTATTTTGGTAAATTATTTTGGAGTACCAAAAATAACTCTATAACAAAAAATATCGTGACTTTGTACCATCCAAGCAAGCAAACAACCAATTATACCAAAAAGGCAAGCAAAAAGACGGAGAGAACTGAGAAAAGTCCCTTTATACACAACGAAAAGCACTTGCGTGAAAAAGGTAATAAAAAAGACAAACATAAGTGAGAAACGGTCATTTCTATACAACAAAAAATGCACTTGTGGCAATGCCATAAGAAACCCGACACCTCATATATAAAAAAGGCACTTATGACAAAGGGTGTCTTGTTGCCACCATGAGTGTGTAGCTACCATCATGCACAGGAAATCGCCTCTCTTATAGAATTTTTTTATGCCGGATTGAATTTTTCTTCTTGAAATCTTTTAGGTTCGGCCACGGGAGGCACTTTTATGGAAAATCACTTTAGGAGAAGCTAGTAAAATCCTAGGTAATATTATGGTTAATTATTCTCATTGGCATACTAAAAGATCTACTAATAAAAAGGTGCATGCTATACAAGAAATCAATGTTTTGAGTGGAAAGATGGATGAACTTATGAAATTGTTTGCTAATAAGAGTGTTTCTTCTGATCCTAATGATATTCCTTTGTCTACTTTGATTGAGAATAATAATGAATCTATGGATGTCAATTTTATTGGTAGGAACAATTTTGGTAATAACGTGTATAGAGGTAATTTTAATCCTAGGCCGTTTCCTAGTAATTCCTCTAATAATTGTGGTAATTACTACAACAATTCTTATGGAAATTATAATAATATGCCCTCTGATTTTGAATCTAATATTAAAGAATTTATTAGTTCGCAAAAGAGTTTCAATGCTTTGATTGAAGAAAAAATGTCTAAGATTGATGAGTTGGCTAGGAACGTGGATAGAATTTCTCTTGCTGTTGATTCTTTGAAACTTAGATCTATTCCACCTAATCATGATATCAATGAGTCTCTGAAATCTATGGGAATTTCCATTGATGAGTGTAAAGAATGAACCGCTAGGATGCGTGCTAAAAAAGATTGCTTTGTGAAAGCGTGTTCTTATAGTTTTCGTGATAATAATGATGAAGATCTAAAAGTTATTGATGTGTCCCCTATTAAATCTTTGTTTTGCAATATGAATCTTGATAATGATGGGACTGGAGATGAGTCAACTTTAGTTAGAAGGCATCCCAATGATTCGGAGTTTTTAGATCTTGATGCAAAAATTGATAAAAGTGGGATGGGAGAGGTCAAAACTTTACATAGCAATGAACCAACTATATTTGATTTCAAGGAATTTAATTATGATAATTGTTCTTTAATAGATTGTATTTCCTTTTTTCAATCCGTGCTAAATTCTCCGCATGCTTATAGTCAAAATAAAGCTTTTACTAAACATATCGTTGATGCTTTAATGCAATCTTATGAATAAAAGCTTGAATTGGAAGTTTCTATACCTAGAAAACTTTATGATGAGTGGGAACCTACTATGAAAATTAAAATTAAAGATCATGAATGCTATGCTTTGTGTGATTTGGGTGCTAGTGTTTCCACGATTCCTAAAACTTTGTGTGATTTGCTAGGTTTTCGTGAATTTGATGACTGTTCTTTAAACTTGCATCTTGCGGATTCCACCATTAAGAAACCTATGGGAAGAATTAATGATGTTCTTATTGTTGCAAATAGGAATTATGTGCCTGTGGATTTCATTCTTCTTGATATTGATTGCAATCCTTCATGTCCTATTATTCTTGGTAGACCTTTCCTTAGAACGATTGGTGCAATTATTGATATGAAAGAAGGGAATATTAGATTCCAATTTCCGTTAAGGAAAGGCATGGAACACTTTCCTAGAAATAAAATTAATTTACCTTATGAATCTATTATGAGATCCACTTATGGATTGCGTATCAAAGATGGCAATACCTAGATCTATCCTTGCCTTTATGCCTAGCTAGGGCCGTTAAACGATAGCGCTCGTTGGGAGGCAACCCAATTTTATTTTTGTTTCTTGCTTTTTGATTCTGTTTAGTAATAAATAATTCATCTAGCCTATGTTTATATGTGGTTTTATGCTTTTAATTAGTGTTTGTGCCAAGTAGAACCTTTGGGAAGACTTGGGGAAAGTCTTTGCGATCTTGCTGTAAAAAAAATAGAAACTTCAACGCTCACGAGATTTGCTGCCATTTTTTACTGGAGAGTGATATTTAGTTAATTCTCTTTGCAGATGATTAATAGAAAAATTCCTAACGTCCATAAATTTATTTTAGAATTTTTGGGGTTCCAGAAGTATTCAAAACCTACAGATTACTACAGACTGATATGTTTTTCACAGATTCTGTTTTTCGTTTGTTGTTTGCTTCTTTTCATGAATCTATGGCTAGTAATAGAGTTTATGAACCATAGAAAAGTTGGAATACAGTAGGTTTAACACCAATATAAATAAAGAATGAGTTAATTACAGTACCTGAAGTGGTGGTTTGTTTTCTTTACTAATAGAGCTCATGAGATTTTCTGTTTAAGTTTTGTGTTGTGAAGTTTTCAAGTTTTGGGTAAAGATTTGATGGACTATGGAACAAAGAGTGGCAAGAGCCTAAGCTTGGGGACTCCCAAGGCACCCCAAGGTAAAATCCAAGGACAACCAAAAGCCTAAGCTTCACTACTAGGGAAAAGCCTATACATAGAATCTTACTAGTAGCGCGCTTTAAAATCAGGCGCTGCTGCTAAGTAGCAGTAGCGCGGTCCATGGAAACTCGCTGCTGAAACAAGTTTATCAGTAGCGCGTGCACTCCAAGAAGCGCTACTGCTACAATTCCCATGATGCCGCCGCGAGGGCAGTTATAGCGACAGCGCGTTAAAATAAACAGCGCTACTGCTACGTAACATAGCAGCAGCGCATTCAGGCAATAATCGCTACTGCTAAATTAACTACAAAAATCAAAGCGCATTCAGCGCATTCAGCGTAATGTAGCAGCAGCGTATTTTTTATGTCTATGTCTATTTTTACATACTGACACATAGTAGTAGCACATTCAGGCCGAAAGGCACTACTGATAGGTAGTTTATCAGTAGCGCGTTTACCTATAGCGCGCTACTCCTATTCCATTCCATCTCCCCCCACTCACTAGCCTCATCCACAGATCACACTCACACACACTCACGGTCTCCTCCTCACCTCTCGCGCCATCGGTCCTCCCCCGTCGCCCCTCCCCCGATCTGCGCCGCTGTCGCCTCATCCTCCTCGCTGGACTCGGTACCGGCCTCCTCCTCCGTCCTCCCTCCACTCGCCGCTGGCCGCCCCTCCTCGCTCCGCCTTCTTCCTCGATCCGTCCTCCCTCCACTCGCCGCCGGCCGGCCCCTCCTCGCTCCGCCTTCCTCCTCCGTCCTACTATCTTCTCCCTCCTCGAGTCGCCCCTCCTTGTCCCTCCTTCCTGATACATTTTGATTTATAGGCTTTCATATGTAACATTTTGATTTAATTGATATGATTCAGTTGATTTAGTAGGCTAGTTGATTTAGTTGATTTAGAACATTTTGATTTAGTTTATTTAGTAGGCTAGTTGATTTAGTTGATTTAGTAGGCTAGTTGATTTAGAACATTTTGATTTAGTTGATTTAGTATGGTAGTGGATTTAGTATGCTAGTGGATTTAGTATGCTAGTTGATTTAGTTGATATAGTATGCTCGATTTAGTTTTTTTGAAGTTATTTTTTGGCAAAATGTAGGTGCCAATTTAGTTAAATTTGCCACTTGTTTCCTGTGAAGTGAATCGTTAATCCTTTGCTCATATTGCTTTAGGAAAATGGCGCCACCACTAGCACCACTATGTCGACTGTGCAAGTCAAGGTGCGCCAGCAGCCTTGCAACTGGCAAGCTATTCGGCATCTACTTCCATCCGAGTTTTCGTCATGCGGCGGTAAGAAATTATATGAAATGTAACAACAATTTTATTTTTAGTGTTGAAATTACTGCATTGTGTCATTTTTCTTTTCTTACACAGATCGTCCCATGCAATGTGAGGTTGAAATTCAACAAGCTGACAGGAGACACTGTGACATTTGAGGCTCCTGGGGGGCCGTACACTATGGAGGTCAAGAAAGGACGCAATATGTCGCAGATTGGAGGAGATGGATGGGCCCGTTTCGTCGCTCGCATGCGTCTTACTAGTGGTGAGTTGATCAGATTCTCCTTCAGAGCAGAAAGACCCAAGCTGGTTTTCATTTATATCAACCTGGTGGAAGATGATGAAGATGACGAAGATGATGAAGATAATGAGGACCCACTCAATGAAGATGATGAGAACCCACTTCATGAAGCCATCATAGCTCAAAGAATGAGGCTGAGCGAGGAGGAGGTGTGCAACCTATGGGACATAATTCCGCCACGTGATGACTTTGTCGGGGTGCCATTCGTGACCCGCCTGACAAGTATGGTCGATCGGCATGAAATGGTATGTTATACGTACTGCATGTAGTAATTTGATGATATATATATGCTTTATTATTATACTTACAAATGCAAATTATCCGATTATATGCTTAGTGAATCCGATGATATGCTTAGTGTAGAGTCCAATGATATGCTTTGTGGAATCTAGTCGATGATATACTTTAGTGTCGAGTCTGATCACATGCTGATTAGTGTAGAATCCAAGGAACTATTAATAGTGTAGATAATCCATATATATACTTATTAGTAGAATTCATGATTAATTAGTACAAATGCGTAGTACTGTGTCTTTTGATAGTGTAGACATCTAGACTTAATAGAAATATATTTGCAAGAGTATGTGTGAGGCTATTTATTAATTGATATGTTTTTCTTATTTAGAGATTGCCAAAGAACCTATCTGTGAGTTGTGGTATCGAGCCTGATGAAGAAGGCTCAGTTGGACTACGCCTTACCGCAAGGGGCTCCGTCACCACATGTACTTATCACATGGGCACAGATGGTCGCACACACTTGAACTCGGTTGGGTGGAAGAGATTCCTCGTTGGCAAGAATCTTTGTGCTGGACAGACCATCCTAATTACTATCAGGAACACCCACCGCCCAGGCTTGAGGATGATGATCATCATCGATATCATCTAGAACTACATATGTGTGTGTGGCTATATCATCTAGAACTACATATGATGATCGTCGTCGATATCATGTAGAACTACATATGATGATCGTCGTCGATATCATCTAGAACTAAATATGATGATTGTCGTCGATGTCACCTTGTACTGCTTGAGGATGCATGTTGAGTATATATGAAATTGTTATCTAGTACTCCCTCGGTTCCAAATTACTCGTCGTGGTTTGAGTTCAAATTTGAACTAAAACCACGACGAGTAATTTCGAACCGAGGGAGTACTACCTAGTACCTATAATGCTTTATGAAATTGATATCTAGTAGTACCTAGTATCTGGAAATTGCAGTTTATCGAAGCTGGAATGGGGAAATGGTGAAAGATATAACAGTAGCGCTGGACCGGGAAATCGCTACAGCTAAGTAATAGCAGCGCATTCCTAAAAAGCGTTGCTGCTATAGTCAATAGTGGTAGCGCGGGTACAGGCAGCGCTACTACTAAGAGTTAGCTATAGCGCCTTATTGGTAGCGCGGGCACCCGCACTGCTGATAGGCCTAAAACCCACGCTGCTGCTAGCCTTTTCCCTAGTAGTTCTTGGGGATGCCCCGGAAGGCATCCCCTCTTTCGTCTTTGTCCATCAGTAACTTTACTTGGAGCTATATTTTTATTCACTACATGATATGTGTTTTGCTTGGAGCGTCTTGTATGATTTGAGTCTTTGCTTTTTAGTTTATCATAATCATCCTTGCTATACACACCTTTTGGGAGAGACACACATGAATTGGAATTTATTAGAATATTCTATGTGCTTCACTTATATCTTTTGAGATAGATAATTTTGCTCTAGTGCTTCGCTTATATCTTTTAGAGCACGGTGGTGGTTTTATTTTATAGAAATAATTGATCTCTCATGCTTCACTTATATTTTTTTGAGAGTCCTTTAGAACAGCATGGTAATTCGCTTTGGTTATAAATTTTAAATACTAAGAGAAGTTGGATGCTTGATAGTTGTTTTGAGATATAAAGGTGGTAATATTAGAGGTGTGCTAGTTGAGTAATTGTGAAATTGAGAAATACTTGGGTTGAAGTTTGCAAGTCCCGTAGCATGCATGTATGGTAAACGTTGTGTGACACATTTGAAGCATGAGGTGTTCTTTGATTGCTTTCCTTATGAGTGGTAGTCGAGGACGAGCGATGGTCTTTTCCCACCAATCTATCCCCCTAGGAGCATGCGCGTAGTGCTTGGTTTTGATGACTTGTATATTTTTGCAATAAGTATGTGAGTTCTTTATGACTAATGTTGAGTCCATGGATTATACGCACTCTCACCCTTCCATCATTGCTATCCTCTTCTGTACCGTTCATTGCCCTTTCTCACCTTGAGAGTTGGTGCAAACTTTGCCGGTGCATCCAAACCCCGTGATATGATACGCTCTATCACACATAAGCCTCCTTATATCTTCCTCAAAACAGCCACCATACCTATCTATTATGGCATTTCCATAGCCATTCCGAGATATATTGCCATGCAACCACCGTTCCATTTATTATGACACGCATCATCATTGTCATATTGCCTTGCATGATCATGTAGTTGACATCGTATTTGTGGCAAAGCCACCATGCATAATTTTTCATACATGTCACTCTTGATTCATCGCATATCCCAGTACACCGCCGGAGGCATTCACATAGAGTCATATTTTGTTCTAAGTATCGAGTTGTAATTCTTGAGTTGTAAGTAAATAAAAGTGTGATGATCATCATTAGAGCATTGTCCCATGTGAGGAAAGGATGATGGAGACTATGATTCCCTCACAAGTCGGGATGAGACTCCGGATGAAAAATAAATCAATAAAAAAGAGGGCATAAAAGAAAAAAAGAAAAGAAGGCCCAAATAAAAAATTGAGAGAAAAAGAGAGAAGGGACAATGTTACTATCCCTTTTCCACACTTGTGCTTTAAAGTAGGACCATGATCTTCACGACGGAGAGTCTCTTATTTTGTCACTTTCATATACTAGTGGGAATTTTTCATTATAGAACTTGGCTTGTATATTCTAATGATGGGCTTCCTCAAATGTCCTAGGTCTTTGTGAGCAAGCAAGTTGGATGCACACCCACTTAGTTTCTTTGATAATCTTTCATATATTTATAGCTCTAGTGCATCTGTTGCATGGCAATCCCTACTCCTTGCATTGACATCAATTGGTGGGCATGTCCATAGACCATTGATTAGCCGCGTCAATGTGAGACATTCTCCTTTTTGTCTTCTCACACAACCTTAATCATCATATTCTATTCCACCCATAGTGCTATGTCCATGGCTCGCGCTCATATATTGCGTAAAAGTTGAAAGAGTTTGAAAAGTCTAAGTATGAAACAATTGCTTGGCTTGTCATTGGGGTTGTGCATGATGAGAGCATTTTGTGTGAAGAAAATGAAGCATGGACAAACTATATGATTTTGTAGGGATAAGCTTTCTTTGGCTATGTTATTTTGATAAGACATAATTGCTTGGTTAGCATGCTTGAAGTATTATTATCTTTATGTCAACATTAAACTTTTATCTTGAATCTTTCGGATCTGAACATTCATGCCACAATAAAGAAAATTACATTAAAGAATATGCTAGAAAGAATTCCACATCAAAAATTCTGTTTTTATCATTTACCTACTCGAGGACGACATGAATTAAGCTTGGGGATGCCTGATACATGTCTAATGTATCTATAATTTTTGATTGTTCCATGCTATTATATATTCTGTTTTGGATGTTTAATGGGCTTTATTATAGACTTTTCTATTATTTTTGGGACTAACCTATTAACCCAAGGCCTAGTGCAAATTGTTGTTTTTTTTGCCTATTTCAGTGTTTCGAAGAAAAGGAATATCAAACGGAGTCCAAACGGAATGAAACCTTGGGGGCATGATTTTTGGAACAAATGTGATCCAGAGGACTTGGAGTGGACATCAAGAAACAACCGAGGAGGCCATGATCAGGGGGCGCACCTACCCCCCCTGGGCGCGCCCTCCCCCCTCATGGCTCAACCGGCCTACTTCTTCCTCCTATATATGTTCATATACCCCGAAAAAAATTCAGGAGCACCACAAAACCCTATTTCCACCACTGCAACCTTTTGTACCCAACAGATCCCATCTTGGGGCCTTTTCCGGAGCTTCACCGGAGGGGCATCAATCACGAAGGTCCTCTACATCAACTCCATGGCCCCTTCGATGATGTGTGAGTAGTTTACTTCAGACCTTCGGGTCCATAGTTATTAGCTAGATGGCTTATTCTCTCTCTTTGGATCTCAATACAACGTTCTCCTCGATCTTCTTGGAGATCTATTTGATGTAACCCTTTTTGCGGTGTGTTTGTCGAGATCCGATGAATTGTGGGTTTATGATCAAGTCTATCTATGAACAATATTTGATTCTTCTCTGAAATCTTTTATGTATGATTGGTTATCTTTGCAAGTCTCTTCGAATTATCAGTTTGGTTTGGCCTACTAGATTGATCTTTATTGCAATGGGAGAAGTGCTTAGCTTTGGGTTTAACCTTGTGGTGCTCGATGCTAGTGACAGAAAGGGAAACGACACGTATTGTATTGTTGCCATCAAGGATAAAAATATGGGGTTTATATCATATTGCTTGAGTTTATCCCTCTACATCATGTCATCTTACCTAATGTGTTACTCTGTTCTTATGAACTTAATATTCTAGATGCATGCTGGATAGCGGTCGATGTGTGGAGTAATAGTAGTAGATGTAGGCAGGAGTCGGTCTACTTGTCACGTACATGATGCCTATATACATGATCATGCCTCGATATTCTCATAATTATTCGCTTTTATATCAATTGCTCGATAGTAATTTGTTCACCCACCGTAATACTTATGCTATCTTGAGAGAAGCCACTAGTGAAACCTATGGCCCCTGGGTCTATTCTGCATTATATTAATCTTCCATCAACAAGCTATTTCTATTACCGTTTATTTTGCAATCTTTACTTTTAATCTTTATCATAAAAATACCAAAAATATTATCTTATCATCTCTATCAGATCCTACTCTCGTAAGTGACTATGAAGGGATTGACAACCCCTTTATCGCGTTGGTTGTGAGGTTCTTATTTGTTTGTGTAGGTACGAGGGACTTGGGTGTGGCCTCCTACTAGACGCGTGGAAGCTTATTGGTCCCGGTTGGTGGTACCAACCGGGACAAAAGGCCCCCCCTGCCTGGGTAAGCCGCAGCGGCCACGTGGAGGCCCATCTGTCCCGGTTGGTGTAAGAACTGGGACTAAAGGTGTTGGGCTTTAGTACCGACCCTTTAGTCCCGGTTCCCCAACTGGGACAAATCGGCCTTACAAACCGGGACAAATGTCCCTTTTTATACTAGTGTTGGAGGAAGGCCACGGAGCAGCTACATCCAACGGAAAGACGGCGAGGAAACCAAGTGCCAAGGACAAGAAGAAGAGCTTCCACTGAAGCTACAACCACCGGACGACCGGTCGGGACCGGACGTCCGGCACCTGAAGCCCCAGCTTGCCCAGATCCCAGCCAACACAAGCTACAGCGAGCGGACGTCCGGACAGGACCGGACGACCGGCGTCACCACACCCGAGACGAAACAGCGGATGTTCGGTGTGATTGGACGACCGGCCATCTCCAGTAGTCTGTTGCCACCTCGACCGAGCCAAAACAAGCGGAAGTCCAGCGACTACCAGACTTCCGGACGCCCATGAGCCACCGGACGACCGTAACCCACCGGACGTCTGGTGCCTGTCTGCACACAGTTTAGGGCCCGAGGCCCATGTACCCCTTCACTTCACCCCCATTTGCACTAAGACTATAAATATACCTCCTCCTCCTCCTAGTTAGGGTTAGCAAATGTGATAGCTCATATCAGAGATAGAGCTTTGCTCATCACTTGGTTACTGCTCCTTTGGAGTCCACGACCTCTTCGAAGAAGATTCCCCAAGCGGATTCAAGACCCCTTTATGGGAAGAACCCCCCTCAAGACCTCCTCACGGAGAAGAACCGATTACCTTTGTATCGTCCCTTGTTGAGCATGGATCTTGTATGTCCTTTTGTGTTTCGATGATCAAGCATATGTGTGACCTAATCTTGTTGGTTTGAGTGATTCTCTCGTGTTTCTCCCTCGGGTTCTTCATGTTCTTCATGGGATTCGCTCCAATCATGAAAGATCAACCTCCTAGGGTTCTACCCTACATCATCTTGGTATCATGAGCAAGGTTGATCACGGATTTGGAGCCCCTACACCTTGTTTTCTAGCTTGATTTTGTTGTGTTCTTACCCAATTTCGAAAATCCCCACCAAAAATAGCCCCCCCCCAAAATGTGTGATTTGTTGTTGTGATGAAATTTTGTTGGATTTGATCCATGGATTTACTTTTCCACGAGTGGATCTAGCTTTCCCCCATCATCCCCACCATTTCTGTTGGGGATATTACTACTGGAGGTAAACCGGCCTTATGTAGCCGGGTTGACTCTTTGAAGACTAGAAGCCCATGAAGATGTAAAGATGCTGGCGCTTTACGGAGGGCCCAAAGGCGAGTTACAGTATGTAAATGTAAACCGGCCTAGTCATATAACTTGTATAGTAAGATAGAAAGAGAGAGGCCGAACCAGATACGTTTATAACCGGCTTCAGGACTCTGTAGCCCGGCGGCGTCAACCTATGTATATAAAGGGATGACCCGGCCGCGGTTTGGAGACAGAGAACAACAACTCGAGAGCCAGACAAAGCGGATTCGCTCCCTGGCCTTCGAAACCCTAGCAATACCAATCATAACTAGACGTAGGCTTTTACCTTCATCGAAGGGGCCGAACTAGTATAAACTCCCGTGTCCCCTTGTCCGGTTTAACCCCTTTAAGCTAACCCGTTGCGATGGCTCCACGACTAAGTCCTTTCACGAGGACATCTGTCTTGACAAACCCACGACAGTTGGCGCCCACCGTGGGGCTATCGCACGATGGTTTCGAGTTTTTGAAGGGCAGCTTCGATGGACTTAAGGGATACGCTGTGGGCCGGATGACGAAGAGTCCCCGCGGCAAGCTCTACATTGACAATGTAGGATGGGGTCCCGAGGCCGATTCAATCGAATACGGGTACCGGGTCCCCTTTGGTGGGATTCACGTCTTCATCGGCAAGATCGGCGAACCATCCCCCGAGCCAGACATCTGCACCGACATCATCGAAACGGCTCGGCGTGCAAGTTCTTCGTCGTTTCAGCCCGAGGCAAGGCACGTTTTCGTAGGTGTCGTTCATGGATCAGGGCATGAGGACAGACTGGTGTCCGAAGGAGAAACGTAGTCTGCTCTGATGACGAGTCTTCTGGAGAAACTGAATCGCTTTAACAGTTGCAGGATGGCCGAATTGAGGGAGGATTCGAGGGCAACAGTATTCCGGATTCCCCCGGTCTGCCAAACCGTGCCTCCATCTTCTTGGCCGGCACACAATTGGCGCCTCATTCATCTACCGCCGCAGCAATGCTCTCCGGTTCAACAACGGCCACACCAGCAGGGGCAGGAAGCTCAGCGCCACCTCCGGCCCAAGTCTTATCTGATTTGTTCGATGCTCTGGCAACATTGATGTCCGCGGAGGTAGACGCAGCAGCCAGGGATCAGCACGATGCGGAGATTGCAAAGGTGAAAGATCAGATAGCCCGGGCCAAGGCGGACCTGGTAGCAGAGAACGCCAGGATGGCTACGGAGCGGGCCGAGTTGGAAGCACATGCTTACCGGATTAGACTGGATCAGAATGCTTCAGAGGAAGTCATGAGAAGAAGGTACAGATCACGTCTCCCGTCGGTTTATGAGCCGCAGAATCTTTTCAACATGCCAGGTGCAGGAGCTGGTAACCAACCCACACTAAACCGGGCGGGGGCGCCGGGGGCAGGAGTGCCGGTTCAGCCGCGCACAACGGACCTGCCTCACCAGAACAACATTGTACCATCAACGCCGCCTGGGCATTATTCCAACCCGTTGGACAACATTGTGGCCGCTGCGTCATGCCTGGAGGCCCTCCCAACCGACGGTGAGTCACCAGTTGCAATGGAAGCACATCGGGCCAGGGATCTCCTTCAGACAGCACTAAATCAACAGCAAGCATATTCACACAGCCGTGAGAGGATTCACTCCACTCCCCGCCCAAGTCGGAGTTATAGAAGACACGTGGAAGACGAACCGGCTGTATCTAGTAGTACACGCCGCCGAAATTCGCCATGAGGGAACAACCCGGCTGGGGGAGGTGCTAATGCGCAAGATGTTGTGGATCATGGCCGCACACGTCGAGAGGCCGAGTTAACAGCTCGACACGAGGCACGACAACATACTCCGGTTCACCCCACTGCCTCCGTGGAGCCAGGGGCGATGTTCAGCTCCCTAGGGGTACCGTGTTTATCTCCTGCATTGCGTAATGTGCGACTACCCAAGGATCTCAAGGGACCTCGTAAGGTACCAAATTATACCGCCGATTTGCAGCCAAAGGCGTGGGTGGAGAGCTATGAGATGGCAATGGAGATGTTAGATGTGGACGAGGTGGTGTGTGCTAAATATTTCACCATGATGTTGGAAGGAACAGCTCGCACTTGGTTGAAGAGCTTGCCGACCAACTCTATTGGATCATGGGCCAAATTGAAGCACCGGTTTATCCAGAACTTCAAGGATACGTGTAAGCAGCCGATGTCAATTGTGGATCTGGCCGCTTGTGTCCAAGAGGAAGGGGAGTCCACGACCCATTGGGTCAAATGGGTCTCGGCGATTTTGCATTCGTCAGATTGTATCAACGCAAACACCGCAGTGTTAACGTTGGAGGGTAATTGCCGTTTTAAACCGTTGAAACAGAAGTTGGGAAGGCTCAAACATCACTGCAACGACATGTCAACACTCATGGCCGCTTTGGTTAAATACGTTGATTCAGATAATACCAGGGATCCGGATTCAGAGGAAGACAAACTGGAGAAGGGTAAGAAGAACGGTAATGCCAAAGGCCAACAACACAATCCGGCAGGCCATGGAAACGCTGGTAAGTGCAAGGCCGACAGTGGTTTGGACTTTGTCGCAAATACCAACGCGTAGGAGAATGGCCAGCACCGTAAAGGCAAGCAGCCCTAGAGGGGTGGAGGCACAGGAGACAATTTGGAGTGTTTGTTAAATCAGCCGTGTCCAATGCATGGATCGAAGGAGAAACCAGCATCACATCTCTGGAAAGATTGTTATATCATGCGGGATTTCAAGAATTCCAATATGTTCCAATATGACAACGGCCCGCTCGACGGTTCAGGAGGAGGTTTCCAAGGGCCGGGTTACGGAGGCGGTGGTTCCGGTTCAGGGTTTCCAGGCAATCAAACCGGACACGTCAATCAAGGACACCAAGGCAACCAGGGAGGTTACGACCATCAGGGGAGTCAGCAGCAGTAGCAGTCGGGTTACCAGAGCAATCCCAAACACCTGAACAGCGGGCAATATCATGTCCTCACTACTAGTTTGTGCAAGCGTGATCAGAAGCTTCACAAAAGGGTAGTGAACTCTGTTGAGCCGGCAGTACCTCAGTATTTACGCTGGTCGGAGCAGCCTATTTTGTGGAGCAGAGAGGATCACCCGCCCCGGGTTGATAATCCAGGTCATTTGGCCTTGGTGGTAGCCCCTCAAGTTGGGGGATACAAGTTCATTAAAGTGCTCATGGATGGGGGAAGTAGTATCAATATTTTGTATTATGATACATTCCGCCGCATGGGGTTGACAGATAAGGATCTTAAACCGTCGAATACGGTATTTCATGGTGTGGTGCCTGGTAAGTCTGCATATCCTGTTGGTAAAATAGCTTTGGAGGTAGCTTTTGGAGATGACTACGATTCAAGGTCAGAAACAGTGACATTTGAGGTGGTGAAGATCAAAAGTCCGTACCACGCTCTGTTTGGGCGGCCGGTTTATGCTAAGTTTATGGCAAGGCCATGTTATGTTTACCTGCAGCTTAAGATGCCAGGTCATAACGGGACTATCATAGTGCATGGAAGTAGAAAGATTGCTTTGGAGTGTGAAGAAGGCGATGCGGCCTATGCTGAGTCCGTTTGTGCCACGGAGGAATTAAAATTCTATAAGGAGCAAGTTGATCCGGCAGACATGACCTCCTTGAAAAAGTCAACCACAGAACATGATCCAGCATTGAAGTTCAAATCAGCTACAGGCACTAAGATGGTTGACTTTGTCCCTGGCGATTCATCCAAACAGTTCAGCATCAGTGCTAACCTGGATCCCAAATAGGAAAGCGCGCTCATCGAGTTCATCCGTGAGAATCGGGACATCTTTGCATGGAAACCTTCTGACATGCCAGGTGTACCGAGAGAACTCACTGAGCACACACTCAATATTGATCCAAAATTCAAACCGGTCCGACAGTTCCTCCGCCGCTTCAACGAGGAAAGGCGCAAGGCTATAGGTGAAGAGGTCGCCCGTTTGTTGGCTGCTGGGTTTATTGTTGAAGTTTTTCATCCAGAGTGGTTAGCCAATCCGGTGCTAGTTCTTAAGAAAAACGGCACTTGGGGCATGTGTGTGGACTACACAGATTTAAACATGGCTTGCCCTGCAGACCCCTTTGCTCTCCCTCGCATCGATCAGATAGTTGATGCTACGGCGGGTTGTGACCGTTTGTGTTTTTTGGATGCTTAATCTGGTTATCATCAGATCAAAATGGCAGTTAAGGACCAGGAGAAGACAACCTTTATAACTCCCTTTGGAGCCTTCTGCTATGTTTCCATGCCCTTTGGACTCAAGAGTGCCCAGGCAACATACTAGCGATGTGTTCAGAATTGCCTTCATAAGAAAATTGGGCGCAATGTTCATGCGTATGTAGATGATATTGTGGTAAAATCCAGAAAGGAGGGCACTTTGACAGATGATCTACGGGAAACTTTTGACAATCTCCGGGTCTACAAGATGATGCTCAATCCGGAGAAGTGTGTTTTCGGTGTCCCGGCAGGCAAGCTCTTAGGTTTTCTGGTTTCAAACAGAGGCACTGAGGCTAATCCGGAAAAGATTGCAACAATTACGTCCTTGGCTAAACCGGCGTGTATTAACGATGTGCAACGTCTGGCCGGTCGGATTACAGCCTTGAGCCGGTTTATCAGCCACCTTGGAGAGAAGGCCATCCCCTTATATTAGATGCTCAAGAAAATGGATAACTTTGTCTGGAGTGAAGCAGCTGATAAGGCATTTGAAGATCTGAAGAAACAGCTCGTGGAACCACCCGTGCTGGCAGCACCGATCGATAAAGAGGCATTATTATTATATGTGGCTGCGAATGCCCGGGCTATCAGCGTAGCCATTGTGGTAGAGCGCAAGGAGCCTAGCAAAGAGTATCCGATTCAACGGCCGGTTTATTATATCAGTGAGGTGCTCATTGAGTCAAAGCAGAGGTATCCTCATTGGCAGAAACCGGTGTATGGGGTGTTTATGGCAAGCCGGAAGCTCAAACACTATTTTCAGGGCCATCCTATCATAGTAGTCAGTTCAGCTCCTCTGGGCGACATCATTCAAAACAGAGAGGCAACTGGCCGGATTGCCAAGTGGGCCATCAAGCTTGGACCCCACGGGCTCAAATATATACCCCGCACGGCGATCAAGTTCCAGGCACTCGTAGATTTCATCAACGATTGGATGGAGTTATAGGCACCTGGGGAGAAACCAGATAATACATATTGGACTATTCATTTTGATGGGTCCAGACAGCTAGAAGGCTCGGAGGCTGGAGTCATATTAACTTCCCCACGAGGTGATAAGTTTTGTTATGTCCTCCGTTTAATGTTCCCTTGTACTAACAATGCAGCTGAATATGAGGCTTTACTCCACGGTCTTCGGATGGCTAAAGAGATGAATTTGAGCCGGGTTAAGTGCTTCGGCGATTCAGATCTAGTGGCTCAGCAAGTGTCTGGCACTTGGGATTCTAAAGACCCACTCATGGCTGCATATCGGTGAGAGGTGGACGCAGTGGCTGGTCACTTTAAAGGTTGTCAGGTGGACCATATAGACCGGCGGAAGAATGAAGCGGCAGACGCTTTAAGTCGTCTTAGTTCCCCACGTAAACCGGTTCCGCCCAATGTCTTTCTTGATGTATTGCACAATTCGCCAGTCAAAATACCAACCGAAGAAGATTTGGCTGATCCTGATCCGGAGGCTCAATTGGTGGCAGCTCTGCATGCCATACCGGATTGGACGATCCCATATCTGGATTACATGAACCGGGGCGAGTTGCTAGCTGAGGAAACGTTGGCTCGACAGATAATCCGGCGTTCCAAGTTGAGGGAGTCCTGGATTAGGGGGTGTTCGGGTAGCCGGACTCCTGGACTATGAAGATACAAGATTGAAGACTTCGTCCCGTGTCCGGATGGGACTTTCTTTGGCGTGGAAGGCAAGCTTGGCGATGCGGATATTCAAGATCTCCTACCATTGTAACCGACTCTGTGTAACCCTAACCCTATCCGGTGTCTATATAAACCGGAGGGTTGTAGTCCATAGGCAATCAACTCCATACACAACAATCATACCATAGGCTAGCTTCTAGGGTTTAGCCTCCTTGATCTCATGGTAGATCTACTCTTGTACTACCCATATCATCAATATAAATCAAGCAGGAGTAGGGTATTACCTCCATCGAGAGGGCCAGAACCTGGGTAAAAAACATCGTGTCCCTTGTCTCCTGTTACCATCCGGCCTTGACGCACAATTCGGGACCCCCTACCCGAGATCCGCCGGTTTTGACACCGACATTGGTGCTTTCATTGAGAGTTCCTCTGTGTCATCGCCTTTAGGCCCGATGGCTCCTTTGATGATCAACAACGATACGGGCCAGGGTGAAACTTTTCTCCCCGGACAGATCTTCGTCTTCGGCGGCTTCGCTCTGCGGGCCAATTCACTCGGCCACCTGGAGCAGATCGAAAGCTACGCCCCTGGCCATCAGGTCAGGTTTGGAAGCCTAAACTTCACGGCTGACATCCACGAGGACTTGATCTTCGACGGATTCGAGCCACAGCCAAGCACGCCGCACTGTCTCGATGGGCATGATATAGCTCTACCGCCGAACAACGCCTTGGACGCCGCATACGCATCGGTTTCGACCATTGATTCAAAGCATACTGGGCCGATCGAGGATCAGCGGTTGGACGCTGCCTCAGGGGCTGCGATCTCGGAGGCGATCAAGCCGAACTCCAGCCCCGCACTCCGCATGGCCCGTGACTCCGAGGATCTGGACTCCTCCCCGGACTCCGACCCCCCCGCGCCCCTGCCAATCGAATCCGATTGGGCGCCAATAATGGAGTTCACCGCCGCAGACATCTTTCAGCATTCGCCTTTTGGCGACATCCTGAATTCTCTTAGGTCTCTCTCTTTATCAGGAGAGCCCTGGCCGGACTACGGTCAGCGAGGGTGGGATACGGACGATAAGGAAATTCAAAGCCCATCCACCACCCACTTTGTAGCCACATTCGACGATCTAACCGACATGCTTGACTTCAGCTCCGAAGACATCGACGGCATGGACGACGATGTAGGAGACGAACAGGAACCAGCACCTGTAGGGCGCTGGAAGGCCACCTCGTCATATGACATATATATGGTGGATACTCCAAAAAATGGAGATGGCGATGGAACAGTGGGGGATGACGCTCCCAAGAAACAGCCGAAGCGCCGGCATCGGTGGCGCCGCTCTAAATCCCGTCAAAGCAAAAACGGTGATTCCGGCACGGGAGATAATACTACCCCGGATAGCACCGAAGAACACCCACCTTAGCAAGATTCGGCACAGGAAGATGGAGAAGCCAACCCTCATGAGAGAGCGGCAGACCGAGAGGTCAAGGATGATAACTATATGCCTCCCTCCGAAGACAAGGCAAGCCTCGATGATGATGAATTCTTCATACCATCAGACCCCGCCGAACAAGAGCATTTTAAACGCAGGCTTTTAGCCATGGCAAGCAGCATCAAGAAAAAGCAGCAACAGCTTAAAGCTGCCCAAGATATGCTAGCTGACAGATGGACTGAAGTCCTTACGGCCGAAGAGTATGAACTCGAACGCCCCTCCAAGAGTTACCCAAAGCGCAGGCCGCTACCCCGATCAGAGGAGGAAGCACCTACATCACCAGCGCATGACATGGCAGGCCGGCCACCTCGCGGCCGCGACAGAGAGGCCTCTCGGCCCTCCACCCAAGCCATGCCCCGACGCCGCTCAACTAAGGCACGGGAAAATGCGCCCGACCTGCAAGACATACTGGAGGATAAGGCAAGACAAACAAGATCGATCTACGGATCGCGCAGGCGCCCTACAGCATGTGACAATGATCTTCACTCCGGATACAACAAATCCGGCTGGGCCGAACACAACAAACATAGCTCTTCTGAGCTACGTCGTGCTATAGCCCAGTACAGAGGCACCGCACACCCGCTATGCTTCACGAATGAAGTAATGGATCATAAAATCCCAAGGGTTTCAAACCCGTAAACATCGAATCATACGATGGCACAACAGATCCGGCGGTATGGATCGAGGACTATCTCCTTCACATCCACATGGCACGCGGCGATGATCTACACACCATCAAATACCTCCCACTCAAACTTAAAGGACCTGCCCGGCATTGGCTTAATAGCTTGCCAGCAGACTCAATTGGTTCTTGGGAGGACCTGGAAGCCGCATTCCTCGAGAACTTCCAGGGCACTTACGTGCGACCGCTGGATGCCGACGACTTAGGCCACATAATTCAGCAGCCAGAAGAATCGGCCAGACAATTCTGGACATGGTTCCTAACAAAGAAAAACCAGATAGTCGACTGTCCGGACGCAAAGGCCCTAGCAGCCTTCAAGCATAACATCCGTGACGAGTGGCTTGCCCGGCACCTGGTACAGGAAAAGCCGAAATCCATGGCAGCCCTCACGACACTCATGACCCGCCTTTGCACAGGAGAAGACAGCTGGCTAGCTCACAGTAACAACTTATCAAAGAACCCTGGTAATTCCGATACCAAGGACAAAAGTGGCAGGACACGTCGGAATAAGCAAAAACGCCGCATTAACAGCGACAGCAATGAAGACACGGCAGTCAATGCCAGATTCAAAGGCTATAAATCCGGTCAGCGGAAAAAGCCATTCAAAAAGAATACTCAGGGCCCGTCCAGTTTGGACCGAATACTCGATCGCTTGTGCCAGATACATGGCACCCCCGAAAGGCCAGCCAATCACACTAACAGGGATTGTTGGGTGTTCAAGCAGGCAGGCAAGTTAAGGGCCGAAAACAGAGACAAGGGGCTGCACAGCGACGACGAGGAGCCCAAGCTGCCAAACAAAAATGGACAGAAGGGCTTTCCCCCACAAGTGCGGACGGTGAACATGATATACGCAACCCACATTCCCAAGCGGGAGCGGAAGCGTGCGCTACGGGACGTATACACGATAGAGCCAGTTGCCCCAAAGTTCAACCCATGGTCCTCCTGCCCGATCACTTTTGATTGTAGGGACCATCCCACTAGCATCTGTCATGGCGGCTTCGCCGCATTGGTTCTCGACCCAATCATCGACGGATTTCATCTCACAAGAGTCCTCATGGACGGCGGCAGTAGCTTGAACCTGCTTTATCAGGATACAGTGTGGAAAATGGGCATATATCCCTCAAGGATTAAGCCCACAAGAACGACCTTTAAAGGCGTTATACCAGGTGTAGAAGCCAACTGTACAGGCTCAGTAACACTTGACGTGGTCTTCGGATCCCCGGACAATTTCCGAAGCGAAGAGTTAATCTTCGATATAGTCCCGTTTCGCAGTGGCTATCACGCCCTGCTCGGACGAACCGCATTCGCAAAGTTCAATGCGGTGCCGCACTACGCATATCTCAAGCTCAAGATGCCAGGCCCTCGAGGAGTAATTACGGTCAACGGAAACACCGAATGCTCCCTCCGTACGGAGGAGCATACGGCGGCTCTCGCAACGGAGGTACAAAGTAGCCTTCTCAGGCAATTCTCCAGTCCGGCCATTAAAAAGCCAGACACTGCCAAGCGCGCCCGGAGTAACCCACAGCAGGACCGCCTGGCACACTCTGAGCAAGCGTACCAGTGCAGCCCCAACCCCAGCTTTCGCGACATGGCGAAACCAGTACCTCGCGTACATAACTACGCCCTTGAAATACCGTGGGCACAGGGGAAGGGGCACAATAACGGCACGCCCAGAAAACGGCTTAAAACATACTAGGGGCTGCCGGATTCTTTTTTTAATTTTTTCTTACTTTTAGGACTCCATACTTTGGACGACCTGTTCGGCAATTCGACTGCCGCACAAACGATGCAAGATCCAGGGAGGCAGACAAGCCATGCCGCACTATGGAACTCCCAGGTGGTCTCTGTTACGAGCGGTATACCTGTTTTAAATACAATTCCGCGGCCTGCCCCTGTTCAGGACATACTGAATAGTCCAATATCTTTTGCTTACCGTACTATTTGTATCATTCGGCTTTAATAAATAGCCTCTATATAAACAATGCATAGCTTTTGTCTATTTTCTGCATTACTCTCTTTTAAATATGTTGATTGATGACATGTTGCACCCGTACACTTTGTACGGCAAGTACGCCAGGGGCTTCAGTACCCTTTAATATGGTGTGAGAAGTCCGTTCACTTTCACAAGTTCGGCACCCCGAACTTATAGCACTATATGCATCGGCTCTGAATCATGATTTCGGTCAATAGTTGGGTTTGCTCGGCTCCTATGTTTTGGTGCCTTACATTCCGCTATATTGGCTAAGGTAGCACTAGGAGAACCACTGCAATTGTGCCCCGGTTGAGCTAGGTTAAGCACCTTAGTGGAGAAAGCTAAAACTGACTGTCATGATGAGGCGAGAGACCGGTCGCTGTTCGAGAGGTTTTTTCGAGTCCCTAAAGACTTATGCCGCTTCGAGCGAGGAGCCGGATTTGTCCGGCCAAGGCGTGGATAGCGCCCCGAACTCGGTCTTCCGAACTAGGGGCTTCGCCGAAATTTAAAATTATAAAGTTCTATGGCTAAGTGAGAGTGTTCAAGCATTATAGTCCGATTGCCTGGTTCGTTGTGCTGAGCGCCTCCCTCGAAGGACCCAACTATGGGAAAAAGAGCGCTCAGGTTTATCCCGAACACCCCAGCACTAGTGGCATGGGGGCAGAAGCCGACAACTGGCCATCTCTCAATTTTTTGATAAACGGCCGCACAGAAAATAATATTTTAAATTCAACAAGCATTGCTTATGCGCCTATGAACAAGTTTTCAGCGCACAGGATAAAACGAGCGAGTTTATTCAAAAATTACATCCTTGGTACATTCATCCGCCACAAGGCGGGCACCCGCAAGAACATCCTTGTAATAGTTCTCGGGCTGGCGATGCTCCTTCCCCGGCGGCGGCCCGTCCTTCACAAGCTTCTCACCGTCCAGCTTACCCCAGTGCACCTTTGCACGGGCAAGGGCCCGACGGGCACCTTCGATGCAGAAGGAGCGCTTGATGACCTCGAGCCTTGGACAGGCCTCCACCAGCCGCCGCACCAGCCTGAAGTAGCTCCCAAGCAGGGCCTCTCCGGGCCACAGCCGAACTATGAAACCCTTCATGGCCTGTTCGGCCGCCTTGTGGAGCTCGACCAGCTGTTTCAGCTGGTCGCTCAAGGGCACAGGGTGTCCGGCCTCAGTATACTGAGACCAGAACACCTTCTCCGTCGAGCTGCCCTCTTCAGCTTGGTAGAATGCGGCGGTGTCAGATATGCTGCGGGGAAGATCTGCGAATGCCCCTGGAGAACTCCGGATTCGGGTAAGTAACAAGTAGTTTACTTTTATATTTCTGCTTTGCATAAAGAATGCCTTGCCCGCTGCTATCTTCTAAATCTCCTCCAACTCTTGGAGGGCCTTTTGTGCTTCGGCCTTGGCAGACTTGGCAGTCTCAAGGGCCGCCGCGAGCTCGGACGCTTGGGTCTTTGACTCAAGCTCCAAACTCTCATGTTTTTTCATGAGAGTCTGAAGCTCTTGTTGCACCTCGCTGACCTGAGCCCCAAGTTTCTCTCGCTCGGTGCGCTCCATGGCTGTTTTATTTTCAGCCTCAGACAGCGCCTGCTTGAGGGTCGCCACCTCAGTCATGGCCCCTATAATAAGCAGTGCAATCCTGTTATTTTTTGCAATCACGCCTCTCTATAGGCACTTTTTCTGTAAGGTATTTCCTACCTTCTTTTTCCTCGAGCTGCCGCTTGGCAAGGCCGAGCTCTTGCTCGGTCCGCTTGAGGTCCTGTTTCAGGACACCCACCTCCGCAGTCAGTGCGGTGGTGGATAGCAGCGAAGCCTGCACACGCATATTGACTCTTTATTGTTAGACTCCTGCGAAATTTACTAGATCCTCTATTCGGCTTTTCTTTCCGAATGCCAAACAGAGCATCGGGGGCTACTCTCTATGCGGTTATATTTTTACATATTCTTACTTACCTCGAAGCCTGTTAGGAGGCTAGCGTAAGCTTCACTCAGTCCTCTCTTGGCGGACTGAACCTTCTGGATCACCGTACTCATAATAGTACGGTGCTCCTCGTCAATGGAGGCGCCGTCAAGCACCTCAAGCAGATTGTCCGGCACCTCCGGTTGGACGGAGGCCGCCGGCTCAGAAGGCTTGCTCCTCTTGGAAGGAGTTCGCCTACCGCGGTCCGGACCTGTTGAAGATTCCGGCGCGGTGTCCGGCACAAAGCCAGACTTGGAGCCTTGGGGGTCTTGTCCCCTTTACTCCTGGGGTCCGGGAGGTCGCCTTGCGGCTCCTCCAGGACAACCTCCTCCTGCCTCGGAGCTCGTTGCGACGCCACTTCGGCGTCGTCCGCAGTGCGGGGGGAGACAGCGGGCGGAACTGAGTTCACGTCCAATGAATCCAAGGAGCCGCTCGACGACTCTTTGAGTTCGGCCCGGGGCGGACTGCATAATTACATTCGACATTAGGGAAAGCTATGCAACAAAGGAACATCATGAGTTATTCTGATATCCGAACTTACGATCTCGCCGGACGCTTGGTCCCTGTTTGGCCACTCCTCTTTGCCCTCTTCGGCGTTGGGGGCGTAGTCCGGCAGAGGGGTCTTCCTTTTCCTAGACCCCTCGGCCTCCCCCGTTGGGGCAGCCTTCCTCTTCTCTCCTCCCTCCGCTGGGGGGTAGAGTTTTCTTCTTCCTCCTCCTCATTTTCACGGGAAGAGGGCGTCTCGGACTCGTCGGACGACGAGTCCGACACCACCATGTTACGGGCACTCTTTCGACTCCCCGTGGTCTTTATCTTCTTGGCCTTCTTTTCCGGCACCACATAAGGCGTCGGAGCCAGCAACTTCACTAGTAGAGCTGGGGCTGGGTCTTCGGGCAGCGGAGCCGGACAGTTAATCGGTCCGGGTATCGCCCGCCAAGCCTGTCAAAGGTAAGGGAGTTTAGATCCCGCATAGAGTTAAACTATGAAAAAAGCTAAACACCCTGTAAAAGGTGAAAATAGCTTACCTCGCTAGCGTGACGCTGCGAGCTGTATCCGCGGTCCTCGGAAGCGGATGCGGGAGCCTCGGCACCTTTGATTAGCGCCTTCCAGACGTCTTCATACATCGTGCCGAAGAGCCTGTTAAGGGTTCGGTGCTGTGCTGGGTCGAACTCCCACAGAGTAAAGTCCCATTGTTGACACGGGAGGATTCGGCGAACGAGCATGACCTGGACTACATTTACAAGCCTGATTGGCTTGTTTACCAGGGACTGGATGCATGTCTTCAGTCCGGTCACCTCTTCCTTGTTACCCCATGATAGGCTCGTCTCTTTCCAGGACATGAGCCACGTGGGGGGTCCGGATCGGAACTTGGGGGCTGCGATCCATTTCGGATCGCGTGGCTCGGTGATGTAAAACCACCCGGCTTGCCACCCCTTTAGGTTCTGTATGAAGGAGCCCTCGAACCACAGGACGTTGGCAATCTTGCCTGCCATGGCGCCTCCGCACTCCGCCTGGCTGCCGCGCACTACCTTGGGCTTGACGTTGAAGGTCTTGAGCCAGAGGCCGAAATGGGGGCGGACACGGAGGAAAGCCTCGCACACGACGATAAACGCCGAGATGTTGAGGATGAAGTTCGGGGCCAGATCGTAGAAATCCAGGCCGTAGTAGAACATGAGCCCCCGGACGAATGGGTGAAGTGGAAAACCCAGTCTGCGGAGGAAGTGGGGAAGGAATACTACCCTCTCATGGGGCCTTGGGGTGGGGAGGAGCTGCCCCTTCTCGGGAAGCCGGTGCGCGACGTCTTTGGACAAGTATCTGGCCTTCCTAAGCTTTTTGACGTCGCCCTCCGTGACGGAGGAGACCATCCACTTGCCTCCCGCTCCGCACATTGCTGGAGAAGGTTGAGGTGGGAAGTGCGGGCTGGGGCGCTGGAGCTCGAGTGCGCAGGAGATGGATAGGCAAATGAGGAAGAAGGCGTAGGTGAAAAGGTGGATCCTTATCCCCTTATATGGGCGGATGCGGTTGTGCGTCCCCACCTGCCTAGTAAAACTCGCTTGCCTCCCAAGCGCCATGATAAGTGGCGCGGTTGGATTACCCACATCTGTATTGATGAGAATCCCGTAAAGGGGGTACACGATCTCTGCTTTGACAAGAGGTGCCAAGGAAACCACCTCGCAAAACATGCTGAGGTGGAAAAGTAAAAACGATTCGAGTGAAGGACTTGGCTATAGTGTGATGACGCACTGCAGAATACGTTAGCAGATTTGATTTGTGTTAATATTATTCTCTCTATGGCAATATGTGGAAGCTTATTTTGCAGAGCCGAACACTACTCTTGGTGTTTACAATCTTCTACGAAGGACTTGGAGGAGGAACCCGCCTTGCAATGCCGAAGACAATTTGCGCGCCGGACTCGTCGTCATTGAAGCCTGGTTCAGGGGCTACTGAGGGAGTCCTAGATTAGGGGGTGTTCGGGTAGCCGGACTATACCTTCAACCGGACTCCTCGACTATGAAGATACAAGATTGAAGACTTCGTCCCATGTCCGGATGGGACTTTACTTGGCGTGGAAGGCAAGCTTGGCGATGCGGATATTCAAGATCTCCTACCATTGTAACCGACTCTGTGTAACCCTAACCCTATCCAGTGTCTATATAAACCGGAGGGTTGTAGTCCGTAGGCAATCAACTCCATACACAACAATCATACCATAGGCTAGCTTCTAGGGTTTAGCCTCCTTGATCTCGTGGTAGATCTACTCTTGTACTACCCATATCATCAATATTAATCAAGCAGGAGTAGGGTATTACCTCCATCGAGAGGGCCCGAACCTGGGTAAAAAACATCGTGTCCCTTGTCTCCTATTACCATCCGGCCTTGACGCACAGTTCGGGACCCCCTACCCGAGATCCGCCGGTTTTGACACCGACACAAGTCCATGACCATACTCAATGGGGAGTTACATCGTTACAGTGTTTCAGGAGCGATTCAATGATGCGTTTCTCCTCAAGAAGGTTGTGAGATTTTGCGAGAAATTCATGAAGGGGATTGCGGTCACCACGCCGGTTCAAAGTCATTAGTTGCTAAAGCCTTTCGCCACGGTTTTTACTGGTTGACGGCGCATGCTGATGCAGAGGATTTAGTCAAAAGATGTGATGGATGTCAAAAGTTTGCCCACCGTGCACACGTTCCCGCTCAAGAGTTGCGGATGATTCCAATTACGTGGCCGTTTGCCACTTGGGGGCTGGATATGGTTGGACCCTTCAAGCGCTCCAAGGACAAGAAGACCCATCTATTAGTAGCATTTGATAAATTCAGTAAATGGGTAGAGGCAGAGCCAGTCAGCAAGTGTGATGCAGCCACGGCGGTTCAATTCATCACAAAGGTGATATTCCGGTTTGGCTTTCCACATAGCATTATAACAGATAATGGCACTAACTTGTCAAAAGGAGAGATGGAAGAATTCTGTCAACGTGAGCACATCCCGCTTGGTCTAGCATCAATGGCTCACCCCCAATCTAATTGTCAAGCGGAAAGGGAAAATCAAGAAATTGTGGGGTATCAAACCAAGTCTTATGGTTCCCTTAAAGAGGACGCCGGGTTGTTGGGTCGAGGAGCTATCTTCTGTGTTATGGAGCATCAACACCATACCCATTAGGTCTACGGGGTACACGCCTTTCTTCATGGTTTATGGAGCAGAGGCGGTTCTTCCTAGTGACATCCATCACGATTCGCCCCGTGTGGCAGCTTATGTTGAAGCTGATAATGAGAAGGCACGTCAGGATTCTCTGGACCTGTTGGATGAAGAGCGGGATCTTGCAGCAACGCGTTCGGCGATTTATCAACAAGATCTTCGATGTTATCACAACCGCCGGGTTAAAACTAGAACCTTTCAAGAAGGTGATTTGGTGCTCCGGCTCATCCAGGATTAGACTGATATGCATAAGTTACCCCCCCCTTGGGAAGGACCCTTTGTGGTCAGCAAAAATCTGCACAATGGATCCTACTACCTCATTGATGTTCGAGAGCATGAAGACTCACGTCAATCGGAGGAGGAGACAAAGCGTCCATGGAACATAGTTCTCCTTCGGCCTTACTATACTTGAAGCCATAGGCTTTTTCACATGTACATATTTATGACAGTGTATATACCATATAATAAACAGGAGCCTCCGTTATAAGCGGGGTATCTATTCTTTCTTATATCATATGTGTGCTTTTACAAGTTAACGGTCAAAGCGGAATCTTGGTTAAACCGGATTTAGCAACTGCATAAAAATAAAGAAAATCACTAGGGGGCTTGGTCATGTTTGAACCACAGCTACACCTCTTGATAGGCATTTCAGCCACACAAGGAAAAATTTGTGGAGCCAAAGAGAGTATTGTACACCGTACAAACTCAAACATAGGCACACGCTAAGCATCGCTCGCAAAGTTACTTGGGGGCTCTTTTTTGCAAAGCAACAAAGAGTTTGAAAGGACCCTTGTAATTGTCTATCAAGCCACGGCTTGGAAGCCTGGTGTATTCACCTAAAACCCTGGGTTAACCTGCCTTCATCAAGTAAGCCACTCCTATCCAGGTAATCTTGGCATGACCCATCGAACGTTTGACAAGTCAATCTTTTACAAACCCTAAACTTGTCATAGTTAAAATGGTGATTGGTTAATTGGAGGCCCATCTTAAAAGGCTTTGTTAAATGGTTTAACTCAGAGGCTTGGCCGCCCATGAAAAGCCTAGATTTGGAGCCTGGCAGCTCGTAAAAAGCCTCGCATATTTTCCTCTTTGAATTTTGTTTGTTGACAGTCATAAGTATTTTTTGATAAACCGACATCCTTGATCCGGCTTGCTTTCCAACCACCAGTTGTTGGTTCATGATCAATTATAAACCGGTGGTCACTGACCCGGTCTGGTTTGACTAAATCACCAGTATTATGAAGAAAATCCGGTAGGTATACCAGTCCGGTTTAATAGATAGACCAGCATTATGAAGATGAGATTATCAAACGTATCGGGTTGGTGTTAAACACCTTTGCTGCATACACATTTGCTCACTCAATGAGCTATGTTCTGTACATTATTTTTTGTACGAACACTTGATTATTCAGCTCAAGTACTATATACTTCTCGGATATTATGACATGTTTAGCGGTAAACTGGTAGACACTTTTAAGTTTTTTGTACCCAGGAAGGCAAGTCATCATAGACTATGCATAAAATATATCCTGAAGGGTGGCACAGATTTTCACAAAGGATTATGAAGCATGCTCGATGGCATGGCAGATAAACAAAGTTTCAGCTATCCTATTACATGAAGCGTTAAAGCGGCTCAACAATGCCATCATTTTTCACAGTAGCCATATAAACCGGCTACCGGATCATGACTCTTCATCACGACGGTTTGACGGTTGCAAATCAGTTGGTGTAGGCACTTCTTCATCCATCCCTAGCCGCTGGAAATCAGCCGTTAACCAATTGATTATGGTTAAAGCTTGGAATACTGCTTCCTCATGGATAATATCAGAAGGGTTAATATTAGGGGCATAAGTGTGCTTACGAATCGGAGGCACAAGTTCTTCGACTTCATGGATCTCAGTCGGCTGTCTTTTCCCTTCTGCATCACAAAACGGTTGAAAATGGGTCAAATCGGTGTCCTCAGCTAATTTGCTGGCCGGTGGCCGCATCTGTTTGGTCAACCGCCGAAGATCATCATTGTCAAAGTTTGAACCGTCTTCTTTAACGCCTAGATACCCTTTAATGATATCCTCCGCTTCAATATCTGGAATCCAGGCCTTGGCTCAAATAAGGGCAGTTAATGCTCCGGCTCTTGCAGCGGCTCTTTTCAACTCGGCAATACGCGCTGGTAACATGCCCAACTTCTCAAGGGTTTCCTTAATCAACGTTGGCGCCGGTTTGTTATAAGCTGTTGTACTAATGGCTCGCTGCGATCCAGAGTATAGCTGCTCAACCAATGTATATGCCGCTTTGAGCTTCATCCGCATATCTGCACCAAGATGAGTGATCCGAATTCCTGCCAAAGATTTTTTCAACATCGTGGTCAGTTTTAAGATTCATTGACTGATGCAAGATACATAAGCAGACACTTACCAAAGATAGCAAAGGTCATAGCGTTGATTTGGCGCTTCAAACCGGTTAGTTCTTCAACCACCGGTTTCAGGGCTTCCTCGGCATCTATGACTCTTTTGGTCAAACCGGCTTTTTCGGTTTCCCATGCAGCACAATCTTGATTGAAGGATTCTTTCAGTTTTTCCATTCCGGCCAGGGCCTGGGTCAGCTCCTCTTTGGCTTTTGTAGCTTCAGCTTGTTGCGACTTAACATTTTCTTGCAAGTCAGAGTTTTTGGCATCTTTGCTTCTCAGTTCAGCCTGCAACATTGAAGGTATCTTCAACAAAACAACATATATATGCACTAAGTATAAAGCATATAACAAGTTATCCACTTCATAATTGGGGGCTAATGCTTATTTGCTCTCAAATACTACCTTCTATGCAAGTCTCCAGAACAATGCAAGCATTATCCTTGACACTTGGGGGCTAATGTAAGTTTGTTCTAAACTGGCGGTGTGGATTAAAAACCGGATTAACTTGCCAAGTTAAACCGGCCTTTGGGGGCTATGCTACAGAACGTTATCTAATTTTTCAAACATGAGTTTTATATATGATCGAAGACATACCTTGGCAAGGATTAATGATGGGATGCTTAAAGTGTTACAAAGACCCGGTTTATGATTGACAATCACAAAACGGCTCTTGGGGGCTACTTGGAATAGTCTTTCATCTATAAATCAATGTGCAAGGGAGAAGAATTTACCTCATATCGTTCTTTCGTCAAATTCACCAAACCGGCTTCATAATCCCGGTTTGAGTGCAGACGGTTCAAGAAGCCGGAATGAAGCTCATCAGTGTTAAGATGAGCATAGTTCGATAAGTCGCTGCTCCATTTACCTTTATCCCTGACAAGTTGCTCTTCTTTGGCACTATGCTGTGCCAAAATGACGGGATGACCAGGAGAACTGTGTCCTGCTCCAGTAATAATAACGCCATCGTCTTGGCCTTCAGGATTTTGGGCGGATGATGATGGAATTTTAGTGTCTTTCATTGGATTAGCCCGGTTTGGTTCTGCCGGTTCAGCATCAGGGGTGGCAGGCTCATCATCTGTGGGTTCGTCAGTATGTTGGCCGTCAAGGGGCGGATCTTCAAAAGTTGTTTCATGATGGAGACCTTCCGGTTCACCTGTTTGTTCCGGTTCACCTCTTGGTTCTTATACTTCAGCAACAGGGTTTTCTGGCGGATTGGTGACCCGAGCTTTCTTGCTGGGTTTAACTTTGGCCCTGCAAACAGAATAAAAAGGGTTTTCAAAATAAATGTTGTTGAGTCTTCAAAATAAATGTTGGATCCAAGTGAGCAAGAGGATGAGAAAAGCTTACTTTCCGGATTGTTTGGCGAGTTTTTTGTGTTGGCATAGAGTCTGAACCAGAGGAAAGGGTAATTACCTCTACGTCCTCAGCCTGACTAGATTCGGCCTCCTCCTGAGGAAGATCATTGTTAACAAGATGCAAAAAAGAGAGCCAAGTGAGTCAAGTTCTACCTCAACTTCTGGGTCATCCGTATCATCATCCAGTTCCATGGTAATCCGGTCAGCTGTTTTCCGCTTTGATGTCCGCTTTACGACTTTGGTCTTCGGGCGGGTTGGTTTGGCCATTTTATCTCTAGTTGGCTTTGCCGCTTTCTCTATGGACTTTCGTTTCCAGAAAGGGTCATCACCCTATACATATAAAGAAGAAGGGTTACAGCTTGTATAAGTCAAAGACATTAGAGATGAAGAGGAAATGTAATGCTTACAGCAGGCGGTTTGTTCTTGGTGTAGAAGGGATTCAGACCGGTTTGACTACATACCAGTTCCGATTCATTCAGAATTTTCTTTACCCCTTTAGTAACTTCTTCATCAGATAATTCGATGTTGCAGTGGCGTTGAGGATCGTCAACTTCACCGGTATATTCGCACATTAAACCGGGACGCCGGCTTAGCGGCAAGATACTCCAGGATATCCAACAACATACAAAATCCACACCTGTTAAACCGTTTGCCATAAAGGCCCAGAGCTTGGCGATTTGAGGAGTGTATTTTGTCCTTTCTGAAGAGCTCAGGCATTGTGGCATTGGGTGAGTATTGGATAATCTATGATCTCAGAAGCCGAGGAGGGGATTCTCATCTTCAGGCGAAGTGTCTCTGCAATAGAACCATGTTTGGTTCCATTCCTTTGGGTGGCTATGGTGTTTGGCATGAGGAAATTCCACTTCTTTCCGCTTTTGGATCGAGACACCACCAAGCTCTGTATTCGGGCCATTCACAAACTCTATGCGCCGGTTTAAGTGAAAGAAATCCCGGAACAATTCTGTAGTTGGTTCCTCCTGTAAATAGGCTTCACATAAGACTTGGAAATTGCATAAGTTGGAGACTGAGTTGGGACCAATATCTTGTGGATGCAGTTGGAAGCTGGCAAGCACATTTCGATAAAATTTTGACCCTGGCGGTTTGAAACCACGGCCTATATGGTCAACAAAGATTACCACTTCACCTTGTCTTGGGGTTGGAGGATTCTCAGTTCATGGGGCTCACCATTTGATCTCGGTTTTCTTAGGCAGAGAGCCGATGCTAACCATCTCATCCAGTTGAGCCTCAGTAACCCGGGAACAAGCCCAGTTGCAGGCAGTGAATTGTTTGGCCATTGCAAAGCGAACAGACTAAAAATGAAAGGCCGGTTTATAAATTATGCATGATCATACACAAGAGACAATGGAGTAAGAAACGTACTGATATAATAAATAGTACAACCCGGAGACTAGTATAATGAGAAAGAAGGAAATGCTAGCGCAAGATTGATCAGATACTATTAAACCGGACTATAATTATGAAGGCAACATGTTCTTCCGGTTTATCAGAGGGCTAATGGTATGACTATTTATCCAATGTCAAATCGCTTATATTGGTGCGAGGTGAAACAGATCTCACAGTGATGTATAAAACTTTCGGATCTAGAGATAAGACAGAAAAGCAAAAATAATTGGATCTTGAAGGGATGCAGAACTGAAGCAATTTTTGACAGACAGATCAGTTCTTTGCGCATAAAGATTCGTGATGATCATGGTAGGTAAGCTACAGTAAGAGATGCATCAAGCATGAAGTGTCCATCTATTAAAGGAAGAACAGGGAAGAATAGCGCTGATGAACTTTGGAAGAACTGCGAGTAACATCGAAACCCTAGAACAAATCTATGGTGAAAAAAGCAGAGAACTTACCGGAGCTAATAAGGAAGCGGAAGGGCGCCGCAGTTCTCTGGTGCGTTCAGGGTGATGCAGCGGCCGAGGTCGGAGCAGAGACAGCGGTCGATGGTGGCGGTGGAGTTCCAGAGGCTGAGCAGCGCGAGGAAGACAATGCGAAGAGGCACGGGGGGAAACGGTGAAAATGACCCCTCGGTCCTATTGATAAGGTAAAGTGAAAAACGGTAGGTGCGGGAATCGAGGAGTCCAAAAAATGGATAAGTTAATAAAGGTGTCGCCTCGATAACTGGATATATATTAAATGAAGAAAATCTCCGATATCAACGGATGGATGACGTCATGACGGTTTATCGTAATTTTGAAGTATGACGTCACGGCAGTTTACAAGATCAAAAATGAAGACAAGAGAGAAGATTTTTTTCTAAAGTGTGGAAGATTGACATGAACAAGTTCAAACCAATCTGGGGCCTAATGTTGGGGATATTACTACTGGAGGTAAAGCGGCCTTATGTAGCCGGGTTGACTCTTTGAAGACTAGAAGCCCATGAAGATGTAAAGATGCTGACGCTTTACAGAGGGCCCAAAGGCGAGTTACAGTATGTAAATGTAAACCGGCCTAGTCATATAACTTGTATAGTAATATAGAAAGAGAGAGGCCAAACCGGATACGTTTATAACCGGCTTCGAGACTCTGTAGCCTGGCAGGCGTCAACCTATGTATATAAAGGGGTGACCCGACCGCAGTTTAGAGACAGACAACAACAACTCGAGAGCCAGACAAAACGGATTCGCTCCCTGGCCTTCGAAACCCTAGCAATACCAATCACAACTAGACGTAGGCTTTTACCTTCATCAAAGGTTCTGAACTAGTATAAACTCCCATGTCCCCTTATCCGGTTTAACCACTTTAAGCTAACCTGTTGCGATGGCTCCACGACTAAGTCCTTTCACGAGGACATCTGCCGTGACAAACCGACGACAATTTCCATCCACAAAATCACTCAGATTTGACCAATTTTGCCACATCCTCCACGAACCCTAGTTGTTCATCCCGTGCCCGAAATCGCCCAGGTAACGGACATCCGCCTGCTACCGAACGTCTGACCACCGGTCGTCCCACACCCACCGGACGTCCGATGTTTCCTGACGAAACTGAAAAAGTTCAGTTCAGGCACCGCCACCTCTCCACCTCCACCACCGCATACGCACTCCATTAACCCTTCCACTTCTGCATACACACCCCAATACCACAATCGCTTTCCGCAACCACCATTGCTTACTCGCTTCACACTCCAACACAATTTTGACACATTTTGCTTTGATAATTTGAGTTGCGGTTCCCGTTTCCTAACATGTTTAGGCTACTTAGGGATGGTTCCACATCAACATCACCGCCACTTATCTTCACCACGGATTCATCATCACCAACAACCACTCCACCATTTTGACACCATACCGTAAGCAAGAACGGTAGCATCATCTTGGTATCGTGATATCCCGTCATCATACACTCTTGCCATTACATTGATAACCACCATAGCCCAATTTTGCATATCTTACCCATCGAGACTAGCCTTTGAGTATTGCCGGCAACATCATTTGTGCACATTAGTGGTCATACTTCACATTGCATACTTACCATAACATCTTGGTACATATCTTGGTATCATCTTTTGTGTCACAAAGTTGTCACCGCATACACAAGTGCTATCTTGGTTCGTGAAGTTTTGCCTGATAAAGAGCTTAGAAGAGAAAGAGCCAAACAAGCTTTTATGCAAAAGGGAAAGATAAGCAAAGAGCTTTTAAGCAAGAACCATAGCATCATAGTACATTAAGATTGTCATACTAGATCATCTTGAATCATATCATCGGAATACAATACATAGGGCATAATTGGGATAGAAGTTGTTGCATTTTTGCTTACTAAGTTGTGCACAAGTCTTCGTATCCGCCAATTGTGCAATCGTGCTAGCGTCTCTCTGCAGTTGTGCAACAAGAGCATTTTCGTGAATTCCACATTTTGGGTCATTCGTTGGTTGAACGACCCCATTTATCTTTCCGTCTGTGCATTTCTGTGTACCACATTTTGCTTGGTCTACTTGTTGCATTTGCAAATTTGTGAATCTTTTCCAACATTATTGAAGCTCATTAACAATTGCATCAAATTTTGTGCCACCATCCTAACCGAGATCCACTATAAGCTTTTACTTGTGTAGGTGCGAGAAACCGACAAGAATTGGTACCAATTATGCTATTTCCTTGTTCCACATTTGAGTGATTACTGATCCATCTTCAACGTCGGTCAAGGTACATTTGGTATAAGTACTTCTACCAACCCACTCTTCATCGATCAAGATGACAACATGTCCTCCTACGTCACAAAGAGCCACCTCTTTGGTGCACAACGAGCTTTGCATCAAGAACAACAAGCAATGAACGAACGCATCGACAATCTCGCCACCAACTTGCGACTCTCCGAGCAACGTAGAAGAGACTACTTCGACACTTCCATGGCATCTCTCAAGGAGGATATTCGAACCATGATGGTCAACCGCTCTTCTACCTTGTTGTCCTACTCAAGACGGAGCCGCTCTAGTCGACACTCTGATGACACCATCTCCGACTCAAGTACTCCGACATTGAATACTCTTCGATGCACCACACACCAAGACCGTCAAGCAAACCGCAATCCTCTACACAGCAACAACTCTCAAGAGCAACGACACCACCAAAACCAAGCTACTTTTGCGCAAGTACGAGAAGGGAACGCCAACACCAACAAGAAGAGGAAGAGCGAGCGCGCCAACATCAAGAGGAGCAAGACACCGAGGCGCTCCGACAACAACAACAATGGCGTGAAGCACAAGCACTTGAGGCCCAATGCGCCCTTCACGACACGAATCACGCTTTTGCCGACCACAACGGTCAAACACGCGAACAACAAGAAGTGCTTCACGAAGAAGTTCAAGAGAGGAACTATCAAGCCCGAGTGCATCGTCAAGCTCCACAAGCTCGACAGGAACCTCAAGTTCAACTAGAGAAAGAATACAACAGAGATCCCCCGAGACAATAGCATGTTGCGGGAGATAATCCTCCTCGTCAAGGATGTCATCATCCCCGACCCCAACACAATGAAGAGCAATGCTACGACAAGCTAAAGTTCACCATGCCAAAGTTCAATGGAAGCAATGATCCTGAAGAGTACCTTTCGTGGGCATTGAAGGTTGACAAAATCTTCCGTTTGCACAACTATGAGGAAGAGAAGAAGATCACGATGGCATCCCTTGAGTTCCAAGATTTCGTCCTCATTTGGTGGGAACAAGTCATTGAGCGCCGAGAGGCAAGAGGTGAATCACCCATCACTACTTGGACGCAAATGAATGATGTCATGAGAGCACGTTTCGTGCGAACATACTACAAGTGCGACCTCTTCAAGAAACTCCAACTCCTCAAGCAAGGAACCAAGAGCGTTGAAGAATACTACAAGGAAATGGAGATTGTCTTGATATGAGCCAATGTAACGGAAGATGATTAGCAAACTATGGCACATTTCTTGAATGGACTCAATCATCCTATCAAGAAGATCGCCGACTTCCAACCATACTTCAACCTCAACGAGCTAGTGCATCAAGCTACCAAGGCGGAACGTCAAGTGCAAGATGACTTCAAGTATGGCAAGTTTTCATCCAAGAACTACAGCTTCTCCAACACCCAAGCTTCAACGACTCCAACACCTTCTACCTCAACCAAGCCATCTACAAGCAAAGGCGACAAGTCAAGTTACAATAAAACTTCGACAACCTCAATTCGTCCTCCTACAACAAGCAACTTCAAGCCGAGAGTTTCATCATCATCTACCCCAACCGATGAGACCATCAATACAAGTTCCTTCAAATGCTTCACATGCGGTGGCCGAGGCCACAAGTCTTCCGAGTGTACCAACAAACACACCATGATCTTCAACGACGATGGTACATATGACTCCATGAGTGAAGGAGAAATGGAAGCCCTTGAGCAAGTGGCCATGCACCGGCAAGTGAACAAAGATGAAGATGATCAAGTCTTTTGTGGCGAGGATCCTGTGCCATACGGATGTCCGGCATGTCCGGTAGCGTTGCGGCGTTCTTGCCATGGCTTGGCTCTAGCACGACTGGCGGTCTTGTCTGTGGGCTGGTGTCCCCCGCCCCCAAACGAATCTGGCTCTTCGGCCAAAGTAGGGGCCAGCTTACGCAGGCGCTGAGGGTCATCTCATCTTCTTCGTCGGCCCCAGCGGGTCGAATCAGAGGAAACAACTCGTCGCAGCCTGGCAGCACCGAACCACTTCAACCCTATACACTGTGGGTGGCATCGGATTACCGTGGAACACGGGGTTGCCCGGTTGAACGATTCTGCCCTTGGCGACATCGACCAACTCTCCGCCAACAAACTGCAGGAGAGTGCAAGGAACGTCGGCGGCGCCCTGTGAAAACATGTAGGGCGTCAGGGATGCCCAGTCAAAGGCAAGGAGATGAAGTCATCGGCCGAGAGGCTTAGTTACCGTGATGCCGTCGAGCTCGGCTAATGTCGAGGCACTGCCAATGGCGGGCGTGCAACTGACAGAGGGGCTGCTTGCTGGCGAGGTGCTAGCCGACATACACCCAGGTGCATTAAGATCCAATGCCCGTGCCGGCGCTGGAGACACGAATACCGCCTCCGCCGGAGACACCAATGGCGCCGCCTGCGTGTTGTGCGAGTTGCTGGCCGTGAAGCTGGGAACCGGGGAAGGCCCCTGTTGGCCGCCCGCAATCCATGTCGTCAGCCCATGAATCAACGTAGGCACCATGGCGTTGAGCGTCGTTCCTATTTGTTGTTGCCCTTGCTCTTGGACAATCTCCGAAATCCGCGCCACTTGTGCCTCGAGTGCTTCAACCTCGCGCAACTAGCTTTCCGAGCTGGTATTTTTCTCCTTTCGCCCACCAGCGGTATAGTATGACGACCATTTTGTGGACAAGCCTTTGCCGGCCACACGACCAGCTGACGTTGGCTTACTGAGCTTATCCTTGTTTTTCATTACGTTCAACGCCCTATTTAAAGGGGTGTCGAAAGGGGAGCTCTGAGACAACCCTGCGCTACTGCTTTCATTGTCCTGCGGAAGGAACGTGAACCATTTAGAAATATTGGGGATTAATTAGAATGCAACCATATGGAGCTAATTACGCGGGGGTGTATTCCTTACCAGAACAAGCTCAAGCGCCCTGGTCTTCGGATCCGTGATAAGCTCCTTTGGAACTGGGTCCTCCTTGTAAGGGGGCCCTGAGAAAGTTCCTGGTCTGCTTGTCACGGTATTTCTCGAAGCAGGGTGGTAGGCCTTGCTCGGCACGCTCCGTGTCCTCCTTGTCCCATATAGGCTCCGCCACTCTGTAACCGCCGGGATCGAGTTGGTGGACCCCTAAGTTCAACTTCCGCATTTCTTTCCCGCACTGACTTGATTCGGAGGTTGCGCTGCTCTCGCACTTGATCTTGAACTCCTTGTAGTCATCTTCGCTCATCTAAGGATATTTCGCCTTGATCTTCTCATAACTATCACCTTTTCAATCATTGCCTTCACCGTGCTTTTCCAAGTAGACAGGGCCGTGCTCATCCTCGTGAGGGCGGCACCGTTCACTTTATTCCCTGAGAGGCGTGTGTTTGCAAACTTAGCGTGGAACTTCTATCATTTGTGCAGCTTCATAAAGAAGAGGCTGCACAAATGCCCTCGGTCCCTATGCCTTAGGTTCTCGGTGTTGATCGAGACGGTGCTCCGGAGAATGCACCCGAGCTAAACCAAGTACCCCTTGACTACTTCTTTGGGCGCCGTCGGATGCCCGTCGGAGTTCACTTCAGTAAATTCCTCCCTGATGGTGCCGAGCACGCTCGGGCGCCGGTCCTTCCGTTGCCTCTTCGGTTGGCTACCATCTGTGCATGCGCCGCCATCATCAGTGGTGGCATCCACGGCGCCATCATCAGTGGTGTCATCCCCGACGCCACTAGGGTTGTGTAGTCAGGATCGGTGTTTTCCACGGCATCCTCATAGCGGTGAGGTTCTTCCTCCAACTCCTGGGATAGCTCCCAGAATTGCTTGCCGCCCGAACCGCCGGCCTCATCGTTTTGGGCCATGTTTCGCTCTAAATAGGAAAAAAAGTTTGGTCAAAAAGTTGGTTATTGTCAAGGAATAAGATCATGGTCTCATCATTTAGGGTTTTTGGACACCGAGGCATCCTAAAAGCTAAGCTTTTATCATTTAGGGTTTGTCGATGCCGAGGCACCCTAAAAGCCTAAGCGTACATCATTGAGGTTCTCATCGACACTGAGGCACCCTATAGAAGCCAAGTTAAGTTTTCATCATTTAGGGTTTATCGATGCTGAGGCACCCTAGGTTGGACCTAATGACTTGGCGCTAATCACTTGGCTCTATTGCGACCTATGTTGGGTTTATCATCTAGGGTTTATCGATGCTAAGGAGAATTCTAAGTTGGGCCTAATCACTTGGCTCTATTGCCACCTATGGTTTAATGCAGCAAGAATGGCGGGGCACTTGATCCTACTTAACTAAGTACTAAGATACCCTGGCCCATGCATTAGTCGCAAGTACCCCATATGTCCTATTTTTAGCAAAGTCATGCTAAAATTCACGGAAAATTTAGCATGACCTTTGCTGACATTCGGACATATGGAGTACCCGAATTTGCCGGAACGGAAGTTAATCGACATTCTGGCGAACTCAAGGGCCTCTCGGGGTACCTGCAAATTCATCACGACACAATGGTCGGAGACAAAACCCAGCAACTTTACAAGTCTTTCACAGATTTGTTTGCAAGTTCTGATATGTAATAAAGATGATCCTCAAAGATGAGCCTCCAATGTTGATTTGTTTGCCTCAAGACAAGATGAACCTGCAATGCAACAAGTAATAAAATGTTTGCAAGTTCTGATATGTTTGCAAGATGAACCTCCAATGCAACAGTCTTAGACATTAGGACACTACAATGATCTACAACCTTATGTAAAGTGCCAACTCCACAAATTTCTTTTTCACAGCTTTTATATTATTTCTAGAAGCAACACAACAGGGTTAAACACCAGAATCTTGAGTTTAATTTGACTAAGCTGCATTGTCTTGAGGCCTGGCTTACTTGTCTTTGTCTGTCAGCCAGTTCATGCATGCATGGGCATCTAACTCACTGGTATCAGATCTGGTTATTAACAGAACAACAGGAGAAAAAAGAAAAAAAAATCATATAGAAGCATATATGAGAAGATTCATCGAATCTGCATGACTTCGCAGAAAAGATACCTTTACCTGGCACTATCATGTTTGTTGGACAGAAAGAAGAAAATCAACCTCTTGTTAATGTTTAATTATTGTGCAGCTCTGTTAGGCATGCAGTGCTGCTGTACTACTTAGGTACACAGACAGTACGATTCTCCTTAAAATGCACCTATTTTTTCCTTACAAAAGTAACTAAAACATTTTTGTCAAAAGAGCACTACTACTGAAATAAGATGTTCTGCATGCATAGAAAATGAGGATTAAACATTCTCAAGTCAAGCATTGTGATAGGTTCTCAACATGAACATGAACATGCATTGACAGTCATATCACCTGGCCTGGGCACCATGCCACTGCCCTAATTAAACCCTGAAATAAACATTTCTCTTTCCCCTCCCCCTCCTATCCCTCTGTCTCTCTTTCCCAGCTCCAACCCCAAACACAAATTAAACCCTGTATTTACTTGTAATTAAGATTCAGCCCTTGATAATCAACATACTCATCTTGAACCATATATTTACTTGTAATTAAGAGTCCATATCTCTTGACTAGAACCACACCAAACCCATCTTGTGTTATGTATCACACCAAACAGACCAGCAACTGAATACTGGGGCTTTAAGTTGCTTGCAGAAACTAGATAGGTCTACTCATTCTCAGGAGCCAGCACTACATATTTTATCCTATATTTTATTTCACTGGGATATAATAAAGAGCACAGTTTGCAATTAGTCTGTATCTAGTTGCAAACAGGACTGGAACCAGTTTCAGTCCTACATGTCTCTTACCTTGCAGGACAGTGGTAGCAGCACACTGCTTGAAATGGTTAATGTCCAAAATAACTCATTTTCATCTATAAACCATGGACAAATACATGATACAGTGCATTTTTCTTCAGTGTGTCTAGTGCATTTTTGGTCTATAAACCATGGACAAATACATGTTTGCTAGGCACCAAGTACTCATTGCGTGATTTATGTAACAGTTTAGCAGCTTATTGCGTAGATGAAAAATAAGGACATGTTTTTTGGTAGTGCTATATAAGCAGAAAATTCTCTTTACAGGGCACAACAAGATGAGAAATGTAACACATAGTGATAATTTGCTAGGGGCAGCAAGGATAGGTAAAAGATTAGGTAGGAAATGATACCAGGGAAGTGACGTGGGAAGAAGAGCCGCATGATAACTACAACGAATGCAATCTAGGCACCAACCTCTCCCCTGCAATTTTGATGTTTGATGATCACAAATTTGATTCAAATGTATATATCTAATGTTGTACAATTAAAGCAACAAAGGATATAGCACCATGGAAGTGTCAGCCAGTGAGGCAGAGGCAGTGATCCTTCAACCAATAGACAACAAGCATGAAAAAGATACCTCAACTTTTGCAGTTGAGTGTCCAAATCTTGCAGGTACCAAGTACTCCAATGCACATGGAGTACTAATTATTCATGTTTTCTAGGCACAACTCCCACAATTTTTTGAACCTAATTTGACCTAAATTCGAGAGGGATTTGAGCTAAACCTAGCAAAAGAGAGAAGAAGAGGGCATGGCCGGGAGGGAGGAGAGGAGGAAGAGAGGAGAAGAGAGGCAGAGGGAGGAGGGTTACCTGACCACGATGAGGTGGTGGCCGAAGCGGAGACGACGGAGGGCAGAGACGACGAGCTTGGGGGAGGCGGGGATAGATGGCGGGGAGGTCGTGGGCCTCTTCTCCTGGTGGACGTGGGGCCTCCTCTCCTGGTGGACATGGGGCGGCTCCGAGGCTCCAAGTCTCCGGCAGCTCCGAGGCTCCAAATCTCCGGCGGGCCTCCTCTCCTGGTGGACATGGGGCGGCTCCGAGGCTCCAAGTCTCCGGCGGCTCTGAGGCTCCAAATCTCAGGCGGGTTTCAAGGGTTTCGAGGGAGGCGAGGGAGGCGGCGCTCGGGGGGGAGGCGGGGCTTGGGGGGGAGGCGACGCTCGAGGGGGAGGAAGGGGAGAGGGAGGCGGCTGCGGCGCCGGTGCGGTGGAGGGAGGGACGAGGGAGGGAGCAGCGCAGTGGAGGGAGAGGGACGAAGTGTCTGGCGAGAGGGAGGGACGAGGGAGGGACGAAGTGTATGGATGGGGGAAGATTACTAATGGCGCACCCTCTGGTGGTGCGCCATTAGAATGTTTTTTTCATAGCAATGGCGCACCAGCGGGACCGTGCGCCATAAGTATTCTTTTTTTATATAGCAATGGCGCACCAGCCAGCCGTGCGCCATAAGTAAGATTTTTTTTAATTATTTTGTTGCATCTAATAATTTTTAGAAAATGAATATGAATATGAAATAGTAATAAATTTTTATAAAAACAGTAGTAATTTTTAAAAAATATCATCAGATTTGTTATTTGAAAATATTTATGAATATAAAAAAATATCATCAAATCTATTATTTGAAAATATAATCAAATTTGTTTTTTGAAAATATAATCAAATTTGTTTTTTTGGATTTTTAGTTGCATTCATTTGTGACGGTGGAGCGGGGGTGGGTGCGGGGGTCGTCGGCGGTGGTGGAGCGGGGGAGGGTGCGAGGGCTCCTCGGCGGCGAGGGGGATCTGGCAAGGGGTATCTGGCGAGGGGGGATAGCGATCGAGATGGAGGGGTATCGAGATCGAGTGTCCTCATGAATATTCAATATTTTTTCATGAATTCAAAAAGTGCCCATGAAATTTAAAAATATTCATGATAGTTCAAAAAGTGCCCATGAAATACAATCGAGAAATGAAGACTACAATTTAAATACAATCGATCTTAGCTAGCTAGCTATCTGTTCACAATCTTCTTGCCCTTATTTTTCGCAAATGGAGTTCTTCTGTGGAACAGACGTCCTTTAGGTATGGTGGTCCTGCTTCTTCTTGTGGTGTATGCTGCTACTTCATCGTCGTCGTCATGTTCGATCTTCGGGTCGCCGTACTTGTCGAAGTCTTGCTCATTGGCTACTCCATCCATTCCGATGATTTTCGTTTTGCCTCTCCTCACGACAACACGACTGGGCTTTGACGGGTCGGTAATGAAGAAGCATTGGTCCACTTGGGAAGCCAGTACCCATGGCTCATTTTTCGCGGTGACATTTGCGCCCGCGGTCTTGGATTTGGTTTCGGGTATAACCATGGTGGTGAAATACCGGTCTTCTTTTAGGACACTCTTGGCCCATCCGACAGAGAACATCGGGACCTTCTCTCCAGCGTAGCTCAGCTCCTAGATCTCCTTGATCCTTCCGTAGTATCTGTCCTTGTCGTTACCAGTGTAGGATTCCATCGTTACCCCGGAGTTCTGATAACCATCGCTCTTCATGTCCTTGTCCTCGGTGTAGAATGTGTAGCCGTTGATATCGTATGCCTCATAGGTCATCAGGTTGTGCTCGGCGCCCTGTGACAAGGTGAATATGAGTTGTTCTTCCGCAGAAGAATCCTTATGTAAGGGGTACAACAGAAGCTTCTGCTTGAACCAACGTGTGAAACATGAGTTGTGCCCTTTGATTATATCTCTGTCCGTCCTCTGTTGACCTCGGTCATTGTACGTCTTCTCAATAAAGGTTTTGTGCTCTACCACCCAAGGATCGACCACGTCTATGTGTTGTAGCGCGACTAGGTTTGCTCTTTCAAAGTCGGCGAGTCAACCCTCGAAGTCGACATGCATTTCGCGGTGACCCTCACGGTGACCCCATCTAGCGAGCCTGCCGAGGTTCCTGTTGACGGGCAGACCAACGGGGTTCTTGATGCCTAGATAATTCGCGCAGTAGGAGATGCACTCTTCGGTCAAAAAGCCCCTGGCTATACTTCCCTCTAGACGTGACATGTTGCGAACGTACCCTTTGATGACACCATTCATCCTTTTGAATGACATCATGCTGTACAGGGACATCGGCCCGAGTTGGATGATATTCTCCACGATATGGACCAGCAAATGCACCATAACGTTGAAGAATGCGGGCGGGAAGTACATCTCAAGCTCGCATAGTATCACCACGATCTCTTCCTGTAGCCTTCTGAGTTGCCTCACGCCAACCGACTTCCAAGAGATGACATCGTAAAAGTTGCATAGGCCAAATAGCGTTTCACGGACGTGCGCATCCATGATCCCACAGATTGCAACTGGAAGTATCTGCATCATCAGCACGTGACAGTCGTGAGACTTCATCCCGCTGAACTTCTGCTTCACTGGGTCTAGGTATCTTCTTATCTTCCCCGCGTAACCGCAAGGAAGTTTTACTCCTATGAGGCAGGTGAAAAACTGCTCGATCTCCTCCTGACTTAGAGTGAAGCACACGGGAGGATAGTCATTTCCGGTCTTCTTGGCCTTTTTTCCTTTGCGACGACCTTCTGTGTCCTGCTTCGTCTCATCATCATCATCATCATCATTATCATCATTAGCATGTAGCTCATGCCTGATGCCCATTGATTTCAAGTCTGCCCTTGCTTTCGGTCCACCTTTGGTCCTCTCTGGCATGTTGAGCAGGGTACCAAGCAGACTCTCGGACACGTTCTTCGTGATATGCATGACATCAAGGCTGTGAGGCACACGGTGGATCTTCCAGTACGGCAAGTCCCAGAAAATAGACCTCGTTTTCCATACCTTCAGCAGCGGCTCTGGCGCCTTTCGCTTCTTTCCCGGCTCTGGCGCCTTTTGCTTCTTTCTCGGCAGTGGGCAGTCTTTCCAATTTTTCAACAGCGCGTCTATTTCCTCGCCGCTCCTCGTACACGGGCGTCTTCGGGGTTCGGTTTCACCATCGAACAGATCCTTGCGTTTCCTCCATGGGTCATCGTCGCGAAGCCACCTTCGATGTCCCATGAACACGGTTTTCGAAGACCCGGGATCTCTATCTAGCTGGCGATACGGTGTGTCATCCATGCACCTGACGCATCCAGAAAATCCGTAGACCACCTGCCCCGCGAGATAGCCGTAACCGAGATAATCGTGCACCGTCTAGAGTAGTGCGGCTCTCATAGGGAAATATTCTTTCTCTGCGGCGTCCCACGTATTGGCTGGCATTTTCCACAACGTGTCTAGCTCCTCTTTTAGCAGCCCCAGATACAGATTGATGTCGTTCCTTGGTTGTTTTGGCCCATCAATTAGCATACTCATGCGAATGTACTTCCTCTTCATGCACAACCAGGGGGGAAGGTTGTACATCCACACAAACACAGGCCAGGTGCTATGTGTGCTTCTCTGGCTGCCAAACGGATTGACTCCATCGGTGCTCGCGCCCAGCACAATGTTCCTTGGATCCTTCCCAAATTCTGGGTGTTCGAAGTTCAACGCTTGCCACTGGCTCCCATCCTTAGGGTGACTCAGCATCTTGTCCTTTTTATTTATCTCGGGATCATTTGCGTCATCTTCTCGCTTCTTCTCCTCCCTATCCGTGTGCCAACGCAGGAGCTTTGCTACCTTAGGGTCCGCGAAATACCGCTGCAGACGAGGAGTGATCGGAAAATACCACACCACTTTTCGAGGAGCTTTCTTCCTCTTCTTGTATCGAGTGACGCCGCACACCGGACATATGGTAGACTCCGCGTGCTCGTCCCGATAAATGATGCAATTGTTCATGCACACATGGTATTTCACGTGCGGTAAATCTAGAGGACACACGATTTTCTTCGCCTCCTCGAAATTGGTAGGGCACTTGTTCCCCTTGGGAAGACGTTCATGCCAGAATGACATGTTCTCGTCGAAGCATGCGTCGGTCATTTTATGTTTTACCTTCATCTCCAGAGCCATGAGCGTTACTTTCAGGAGGGTATCCTCGGGCCTACATCCTGCATACAATGGAATAACCGCATCTATCTCCAGTTGATCCAGCTTGGCTTTCTCTCGGGAGGTAGCTCTTGCGTTATCCGTCTTCTTGAGAAGCAGCTCTTGAATATGAGGGTCCTGCACCCAGCCCATCGATGGTCCATCGTCGTCTGCTCCGCCGGCATCTTCATCTTCATGATCATGCCCTTTGTCTACTTCGGCATCTTCGTCATCATCATGTCCGGCATCTTCTACATGATGACTGTGTACAGCATCACCGTCGTGATCATGTCGTGGAGATTCTTCGACTTCTCGCCCGCCCGAGCCGCGGTGGTTGTCTTGCTGCCTTCCTCATTTCTTGCATGGCCCCCATGGACGACTTCTTAGTCATCTTCATCACCTTGCCACCGATAGCCATCCATGAAACCACGCAAGAGCAGGTGGTCCCGCACCTGCCCGGAATCCGGGCCCACAATAAGACTCTTTAGCTTGCATCTTCGACACGGACATCTTATCTCCGTCTCGTTCTTTTGAAGCATCTCGGCCTTCGCGGAGCTGAAAAACCTATTCACCATACCTTCGGTCATCGTGTGGACCATGGTCGCCTGCGGGGTAGAGCAAAACGATATTTTAGAACCAAGAAAAAATTTGGCATGACTTTCCCTAAAAATAGGACCAAAAAGAATGCATAGTGCCAAAATTCTCGCCGAAACAGAAATGAATCAAAATTCCGGCAAAATATTGGCAACTATCGCATTTCAAATACCACAAACATAAATCTAGCTAGGCCACAAAAAGTGCATGTGCACGTTATTGGAGTGAGCTAGGGAGAAAAAAAGTAGATCTACAACATAAAGATAGCTTTCCCCTTACTTACCTATCAAAAAAGGTAATTTAACCACTTAATTTTGATGAATCTATGGTGCAAATGAGGTGAGGAGGAGGAGGCAGCCGACAAGCTTGGAGAAGGAGGTGGAGGAAATGAAGTGGGGAAAGTGAGTGTGTAGGTGTGGCTGTCCAAAATATCTAGCTGGTCCCAGGTTACTAATGGCGCAACACCCACCCATGCGCCATTAGTAACCCAACATACTAACGGCGCACCTGCTGGCCGTGCGCCATTAGTAGTTTTGCAAAAATATAAATAATAATATATATATACTAATGGCGCACTGTTGCGTAGTGCGCCATTACTAGTTTAAACTAGTAATGGTACACTATGCCATGGTGCGCCATTAATAGTTTTGCAAAAAAAGAATAAAAAAATACAGTAGTGGCGCACTGTGTGGCTGGTGCGCGCACTTTGCCTGGATGCGCCATTATTATGTTTGGAAAAATGAAAACAAATTGTTACTAGTGGCGCACCGTGTGTCTGGTGCGCCATTAGTGTCTTCCACACTAATGGCACATCAGCACATGGTGCGCCATTAGTATATAGTAGTGGTGCACCACTTGTCTGGTGCGCCATTAGTGTCAATTTCATCGATAGCCCTTTCCCTAGTAGTGTAGGTTAGATTGCTTGAGAATCCACCCCCCTATAAGGTGCTCAACGCAATAATATCTTGTAAATCTATGTGCTTTACTATCTTAATACATTGGCACGCAGTCCTCATGCGTGTTCTCGAAAAAAATCCTAAGTTGTTGTACAAGTACATCATAGGAAACTTAGAAATCATAGCAAGCAAATTTCACCGTATAATAAGCAATTGTGCATCAGTGGTAGATGACTTCATACTGATGTAGATAACTTTTATTTTTGAGGCAAGCAACATAGAAACTATGGCATAGAACTTTCATAGTACCTTGGGTTCATTAAAAAAGCAACTTTGGCAATACACGAGGAAACTTTCAGTAATAAAGGAGACGACTTGTGTTATGAGCGTGCATACAACATATATTATGCATGCACGGTCATATAAATTTTCAACAACGCATCAAAATTAAGATCAGTTTTCACCAAGGTTCCTCGCGGCGAGCTATTCAAAACTAGATCCCATGTGAATATGTTTCAACTAACTTTTTTTGTTAGCCATTCTAGGTGCTACGGAGATAAATTTAATGATATAGGAAAGGAACTTCTTATTAGCCTGCGTAGTACGATTGCCTATCATCAGAAATCCCTACGAAGTCGGTTACCATGACTATCAAGTTAAGTTGTTTCACCTATAAGTTACCTATCATAAGTACTAAGTATTCTAAAATGGTTGAGATATAGGCAACTTAAAGTAACAATTGTGGACAAGTTTACATAGTACTGTAGTTAAATAATTATCAATGACATGCAACTACATCATCAGTAGTTAACTAATTGGCAATGTCAAGTAACTATGGGACATATGGTAGGTAACTAACTAGCAATGACAGATAATTAAGCATCATTAGTAGATATAACTTCGTAGTATTGTATGCTATTTGGAAACAACAACATGGAAGCATCAACTTCGGCAAACTTAGAAGTTGCGGTGGGCAAGTTGGAAGATTGTTATACATAATTCACTAGTACATGCAATGCGGTGATGTTGCGAATTTGTAGCACTAAAGTTGCCTCTCATAGAAGGAAAGTTGTTTCTGAAAGTGGTGTGAAGTTACCAACCTCTTTTCAAAGTTGTTTCTAATGCTAACTAGTTACCCATCATTGCTATTAGTTTTCTTTTAAAGGAACGATGCTTCTTTCAGATCCATGTTCTATTTAATTCGAATTTTACTTGATATGTGTGTGTTTAATTCCTTGTAAAACTGAAAATGATATAACTTTTGGACGGAACATATGAATTGAGATCTATATTCACCATTGGAGCCTCGCGACGAGTTTTGGCGGGCAATTTAGAACAAAAATAATTGGTGGCTTTGTGATATTGAAGGCAACTAATTAGCAAAATTAGTCAATTGAGGATTAATGGAGGGAAATTAATTATCAATAGTAGGCAGTCGAGCATCAATGGTAGGCAGCTGCATCTTATTGTAGGGAAGTAAGCATGAACGATAGAGAACTGAGCATCCACGTTAGGCAAGTTCGCAGAATTTTAGCCAAATTCACTGGTACACATAGTGTAGTGAAGTCACTTGTATGTAGCACTAAATTTGCCTTATGTGGTACCAAAGTTGCTTTTGAAAAAAAAATAGTAGAAACATGTTGATATGAGATATCATTTTGAAAAGCTTGTCGTGAGAAACTTAAGGGTGAAAATAGATCTCAAATCCGATGTTTGGTTCAAAAGTATGGCTTTTCAAAAGTTCAAAATAGAATTTAACTCGGGAACAGGTTGTGGTCACGTGCACACACAGTTAGGAGGGACGGAATCTAATTGGTGGAAGGAAACTCGTGAGGGGAGAGGGACCACATACCGTGGAGGGGGGGAGGACAAACGGGGGTATGTGCTTTTTATCTACATATCACATGGTGGTCTAGGGAAGGGGAGCCAAACGGTTTCCTTCTTTGGTAGCGCTCGGGATTGGATCACTGGGACCTCCTTCCTATACCAGGTCTTCTCATGATTATTAGTGGGGCACACAGGCTCCCGCTAGCCACATCCATATTCTTTAGCCTGGATGCTAACGTACCATGCATTTTTTATGTCCATGTAGATCAAACAACAAGTACACTCCTATATACTCCCTCCATCCCCAATTTACATCACATATAAATTCAGCTAAAAAGTTAATACTCTCTAACTTTGATCAACTAATTGAAGAGAGTATAAAAAACCATAATATCGGATAAGTACATTGAATTGGTATTGAAAATATATCTAATGATGGATATAATGATATTGAATTGGTATATTTTATCTTCTTATTTTTATATATGCTTTTTGAAACTTAGAAATCATTGAATTTTTGACTCAGTTTATGTGCCATCTATTTGAGTGCGGAGGGGGTACAAACTACTTATACCCATCATATGCAACCTCTCATACTAGTTGAGAGGGGTGATAAAAAATCTCGTAGTATTGCGGGAGAAGGAAACTAGGTACGGATTGGAGGAGGCATTTGTACATGCAATTAATTGATAAATCTAATTGGGGTGCTGTGAAAATTATGGTGAGGTGACATAACTGCATATGCTCTAAAATAAGTTAGTTGGAGCTAACTATTTAAATATAGAAAATTCCAGTCGGGGTGCTTCTCTTAAATATTTCCTTTTAGCAACCGGTAAAAATGTAGCCTTTCTAGTAAGAGAGGCAATGAAACATATATTCAACGATGTCATGGTCTCAAAAAAGGAATCTGTGGCAGGTCGTGTAATTTTTCCAAACCTGCCCACTCAAGCAAAGTTTCTAAATCGAGGAAGGGAATACAAATTTAGGGATTCTAAGATTTGAAGTAACATGTTTAATTAAAGTAATCAATAATTTACGTGGGATAGAGAGTGGAGTTTACAGTCCACCTCCCATCATTTTAATAACATGTGAGGTGGTGGATATTTAGCGGTAATCTATGCTACAGAGAACTTCAATCCTTTACCCTAACTTAAGTTTCCATCGCTTGTCTAATCCCTTTTACCAAATAAGGGAACAAACACCTATGTCAAGTTCCCAAATGTAATGCCCATTTGATATCAAATAGATAATTGGGACTAAACAACATATCACAAACCTAATATCACCACAACTCTCCACTTTTCTCTAAACTGTCATTCTACTTGCCAAAGTTGGCAAATGGGTTCTGAGCCCTAAAAGCTTGGCCATGCTGCTAAATATCTTAAGAAACTAGAATAGCCACATCATAGGTGAGCTGCTTTTGGTGATGATTTGTGGGTGGTTCATTTCCTTTGATGTGTTTAGAACACCTACAATAGTGTGCCATTATTCTGGCACTTGGTGTCTTTGGGTAGCTTTGATAATGGAATGTGCCCTACCACTTCGGAACCGATGGGAAATATTTGGAGAAGAGTGTGGCTAGGTCTCCCCAAATCCCAACCATATTTGTATGAACAAGGTCCCGGACCGCATAGCTTCCGGTGTTTACTAGCGATTTTTTCTTCATGGAGGCAAGTTGCAGCCTGCTATCCGAACTAAGGATAGGCTTTTGGAGTCATCTCACCCTTTGTCCCACCCATACTAGCATATGTGTCGCCAAGGGCATAAGGGTTAAGATGACTTGGCTTCATCCCCTTCTTCCTCCAACCTAACATTGGCGGTCTTTTCAGGGTTCAAAGCTCATAGTGGCAACTAAACACAAGGGTTGCGCATGTTGCGAGATGTAACCCAACACCTTATAGCATGAGCCGACGGAAGCTATCATCGTATAGGGGTAGTCTTTGCACAAGCGGATCACCGATTCTCATGAGCTAAAAAATAGTTGCCAACTTTTACGTACTAAATATATATATATATTTTGTAGTTCTTATGTTATAACTGTCGTACTTCTAAGACTGACAGTAGAATGTGGGGTGGGTATGAGGAGGCAAGATCCTAGCTATGGAGTAGTTGTAGACATGAGTTTTACGAGTTCAGGCCCTTCTCAGAAGAAGTAACAGCCCTACGTCTTGGTGCCCTGAGGCGGTCAACTGGATTATGTGTGTGTGTGTGTGTGTGTTTACAAAAGATGCGAACCCTTGTGCCTGTGGAGGGGGGTGGCTTATCTAGACTGCGCCAGGACCCCAGCCGGCCCACGTTACAAAGGGTTTAAGGTACATTAAAGGGGAGACGTTACTGGTAACACTAGTAAATAAAGAGACATAATGACTATTAAAGCTATGAGGTGATGTCCGACCGTTATGGTCTGGAGCGACCTTAGACCTTCTGGTGGTTGAGTGATAGTCCTGCGGTCGAGTGATTTCAAGTCTTCCGAGTGGAAGTCCTCATGGTCGAGTGGATGATGACTCCTCTTCGAATGCTTCTGATTTTAAGGTGACGTCCTAGGGGAGGGTGTCTAGGTCAGGCCTATGACCCTACCCTAGGTTCATATCTTCATCATTATCCCCCGACCTCAAACACGCAGCAGGAGCCTGGGTCGACGAACTTCCATCAGTATTGTGGGGATTGAGGACAACTCCCAATCGGTCGACTGGCAGAACCCCGTTTTTCTTGGTTTACGGAGCTGAAGTTGTACTTCCGAGTGACTTGCTCCACAATGCGCCACGACTCGAGCTTTTCTCAGAGGAAGAAGCAGAACAGGCACGACAAGATGCAGTTGATCTCTTAGAACAAGAAAGAGAGATGGCCTTGATACGATCAACCATCTATCAGCAAGACCTACGTCGATTCCATGCCAGAAACATGAGGGGTCGAGCATTTCAAGAGGGAGACTTGGTTCTCCGAGTGGATCAGCAGAAACCACACAAGCTTGTTCCCTCTTGGGAAGGCCCCTTCGTTATCACCAGAGTACTCCACAATGGAGCGTACCACCTCTACGACGTCGAGCACAAGAAAGACGAGCCGCGCGCTTGGAATGCGGAGCTGCTCCGCCCCTTTTATACCTAAACACTCAGTCTGTTGAGATGTACTAAGAAGCACCTTTGTAGTTTGTTTATCGAAGACAAGAGTTTTTACAATCTTATGAAAATGATTGTCGATTGTTTACGTTTGTTTCTGAAATCCCCCAGTGGGTGGCTTAGCTGCGAATCCGTTTCGCCTAAGTTGAAAAAATCCTACTGAGTGATGAGCAAGTCTCTCACTCGGAGGCTTAGCTGCGGATCCGTTTCGCCTAAGTTGAAAAAATCCTATCGAGTGATGAGCAAGTCTCTCACTCGGAGGCTTAGCTGTAGTCCAATACTTCGCCTAAGTTGAAAACAAATCCTACCGAGTGATGAGCAAGTCTCTCACTCGGGGGCTTAGCTGCAGTCCAGTACTCGCCTAAGTTGAAAAAATCCTACCGAGTGACAAGCAAGTCTCTCACTCGGG